>NC_056731.1:475753659-475939515 GCF_019279795.1 Protopterus annectens
GATTTAGGGTTTGCAGTTGCGGATGCAAGATCTGTCCCCCCTGCTGAGAGAGCAGGGTTGGGTTCTGGTGTAGGTGCCAGGGTGGCACCGGTGACAGGCTTCGCAGGAGTGGGTACCAGTGTTGGCTTGGCCAGTCTGGGGCAATCAGAATTGTCCTTGGTCTGTCCTGTCTTATCTTGAGCAATACTCTTGGGAGGAGGGGCAGAGGGTTAAATGCATAGATTGAGAGATTTACCCACTGGAAGGATAGGGCATCCACTTTTCAGGCCCTGCTGTGGGGTGTCCTGGTGCAGAATCTGCTGAGCTGGTGATTACAGTGGGAGCAAAGAGCTCCATCACTGGGGTCCCCCATTTCTAAATCAGAAGGCTGAAGGTGCTGGGCTCTAGTTGCCACTCATGTGGGTCTAGGAGATTTCTGCTTAAATCGTCTGCCAGTGAGTTTTGATTGCCTGGCAGGAATTGAGCTTTCAGATGGACCTGCATGTCCAAGGCTGTGTTCCACAGGGCCATGGCTAGCCTGCAGAGTGGGTAAGAGTGGGTTCTCCCCTGCTTGTTGATGTACTACATAACTGTGGTGTTCTCTGTTTTTATTAGCAGGTGTCCTGGTGAGAGTAGGGATCTGAAAGCTGTCAGAGCATGCTGCACAGCTAGCATCTCTTTCTAGTTGATGTGCAGATGCATTTGACTTGGGCTCCAGTGGCCCTGAATGCACTTGTTGTCCATGTGTGCCTGCCAGCCATAGTCTGATGCATCTGTGGTTAGGGTCTGGGTGGCATGGGGTTGGGTAAAGGGCAGTCCCTTGTGGTTGCATGCTGCTGCCTACCAAAGAAACTTTGTCCTTAGACAGGGTATTATGGGGAATGACAGTTTACAAGTCTTGGGAATGTTGGCACCAAAGACTTTTTAAGTACCATTGAAGTTTTCTCATATGCAGTCTGGCATATGGAATTAGTAGGATGCATGAGGCCAAGAACCCTAGGATTTTCCTTGCGGATAGCTGGGTTCTGGTGGCCATTTGAGTAAAATAGCCTGTCATATAGGCTTGTTCTTCTGGAGTGTGAGGAATGCCATCTGGGATGTGTCCAAGCTTGCTCCCAGGAATACAATCTTTTGACTGGGGACTAGTTTTGATTTCTTCTCATTGATGGTGTACCCCAGGGAGGTTAGAAGTTTTTTTTACAAATGTCAGGTGCTGTAACAGCATTTCCTAACTGTCTGCATGAATCAGGCAGTCATCCAAGTATGGGTAAATTTGAATATTTCTCTGTCTGCAGTAAGGAATGGCTGAAGCCAGGCATTTTGTGAATACTCTGGGAGCAGTGGATAAGCCAAAGGGAATGTAGAGAACTGATAATGCATAGATCCTGCCCTGAAGCGTAGATATTTTCTGTATGACTCCCTTATAGGGATGTGCAGATAGGCTTCTTTTAAGTCTAGGGTGACTAGCCAGGCATCTTTGGCTAACATAGGTAGAAGCTGCTGCAGGGTGAGCATTCTGAATTTTGGTACTACCAGGAAGGTGTTGAGAATGAAAAGATCTAGGATTGGGCTCCAAGTGCCCTCTTTTCTGGGTACCAGGAAAAGTCTGGAATAGAATCCTTGACCTATCTATTTCACAGGAACAGGTTGAATTGCCCTTATAGAGAGCAGGGATTGGACTTGGTTTTGAACCTCTGCCCACTGGTTTAGAGGGAGGTCTTGGAACCCCTTTGGGGTTGGCAGTGAGTGGAAGTAAAATCTGTATCCCTGGGATACAATATTGAGGACTCATTGGTCTTTGGTGATGGGAATCCATTTTTTTGCATGAAGGGCAATTTTTCCTCCTAAGGGCACAAGCAGTTGGGCAGAGAAGGGGAATGGAGTTGAGAAGTCATTGGAAATTCTTTCCGTAAAGGGGTGGTTTGGCATTCCCTGCTTTAGACGTGGAGGCACTCCATTGCTTAGGTCTCTGCATACCCTGAGACTGTAGTCTAGGGGGTCTGTTTCCCCTGGGTCTAGTTTGAGATAGCCTTGAGGGAGCTGGAAAGGACCAATGTTTGGAGGGGCAATGCCTACTAAATCTTGGAGGCTGCACTTGCAATAAAATCTTTGACTGTCTGCATAGACTTAGCTTTTTCTTCCATCTTTTTAAGAACCTCTTCTGCTTTGGTGCCAAACAGATTGTCCTTTTTCCAAGGAGCATCTAGTAACTTGGATTTGGCATGATCTGGCAAGGTCTGCTCCTTAAGTCAAGCATACCTTCTCAGTACAGAAACAGTGACTGCTGCCCTGCAAGATGCTTCTAGGGCATCAAAGCCACACTGCAATGTATGCTTGCTGACTTGGCTTACATAATGCATAAGCTCTTGCAGTTCTTCATTTTCTGCACAGTCTGTAAAGATAGCTATGCTGTTGGTACTTCAGCATGTGAAACTGACAATTCAAAGCCCTAATGGCAAGAGTTGCAGAGGTATATACTTTCTAACCCCATCTGTCCAAAGCTCTGGAATCCCTGTCTGAAGGGGTGGGATTCTTAGCTGTAGTTGTCTTGATACCTTTAGGCCCCTGGGAAATGATCTCTGGGTCAGCAGTAGGATTTTTGAAAAGAAATTTGTGAGAGTCAGGTACTCTGTAGTACCTGTCTGGTTTCCTAGGGGCAGGGGATAAAGTATCAGGAGTAGGACTGGATTCCATAAAGACATCATCAACAACTTCCAGGACTGGGGGTATTGCTAAAGGCCTGTGTTGTGACAAGTCTAGAAATTCTCCAAGTCTCTTTTTGGACTGAGGATAGTCTTGGCATTCCCAGTGGAAATGCTTTCTTAAAGTATGTAAGGTTTCACCAAAAGAAAAATCCTCTGGCAGAGAGGCAGAGGGAATGGATTCCTCTGCATCAGAATCCTCATAAGCAGATAAGGGCATGTCTTCATAATCAGATACCTCAGAGTCGTCAGATTCTTGGTCTGCTGAAGCTGCTGTGGACTGGCCTCTTTTTCTCTTAGCAGGGGAAGGCTGACTTCCCCTAATCAGTATAATAAGGTCTTCTGCCATTCTAAGCATTTTATTTTGTGGCAAGAGAGCAGGTGTATGTGCTTTGGTCGTCAGTTTTCTAGGCATAGCTCATACTCTTGGCCTTAGAAACTCGGTAATTTTAGACAGAACTGAAGTAGTCGGTTTGTGTCGAACATCAGTAGTGTGAAGAACTTCCTCAGAAGCCAGTGCCTGCTCAACGGCTCTGGACCCATCCAAGGTAGAGACATCCACTGGTTCCATAGTCGAAGAGTCTCATGGCATACCGGACTCAGAACGGGTCTCGGTAGAGGCCTGCAAATCCACTGAAGCGGGCATCAGGGGCTGCAAAAGCACCTCACTGAGTACCAGTGAACTGGTGACTAGCTTAATGGAAGCGTCGTCAGCAGCTTTGAACCTGTGCAGTCTGTCTCTGTCTTTATCCTTACGTTTCTTCAGAATATCGGTAGTCAGATGGCTTACCGAAGCCATTACGGAATATGGAGATTGGGAACGAAAGTATTTAGTGACAATAAGGGCCTGACAATGAATGATTTATGCATTGAACAAGGCACAAAACCAACAGCGAAGTACATCGTGGTCTGGGTCTAGACAGGTGACGCAGTAAGAATGAAAATCTCGGTGTGGTATTTGCCTTCCACAGGCAAGACAATTATTAACTTTTTCTGACATCAGTTAGAGCAAAAAAAAAGGATCCCCAACAGGGTACTTAGCTTTAGAAGACTTCAAGATGATTCAATTTGTAAACTAAAACTCAGGTAGCAGCCAACCGGCACTTGTGAACTGCTTCTGCTTCAGGCTGCGCGGCAAGAAAGACTGATGTAATGGCGTCAGTTGCCTGTTTTTATACCCCTGACGACCTGACTTCAGTCCTGGAGCGACAGCATCTGACGGAAAAATTCTAAGTCTCTGGTGTTCGGGCTGACTGAGGGCTACCTGCAGGCAGATAACCCAAGTGTGATGACTGCAACAGTGAAACACGAAGAACATCCACCAAAATGAAACCGTTCCCCTAATGGCCACCCCCCTCAGTAATTTGTCCATGTATGCACAAAAAGCAAATGACATCAAAATTAATCATTTCCCCAAGGTTCCCTTAAGCAGTTTGTACATGTATGCAAAAACACCAAAATTAAACATTTTCTTGAATGACCTGTTCAATAGCCTGTCCGTGTATGCAGGTAATGAGCAAATGACATCAAAACGAATCATTTCCCCAAGGTTCCCTTAAGCAGTTTGTCCATGTATGCACAAGCACAAAAAGAAAACATTTTCCCAAACAACATCTTCTGCAGTCTGTTTGTATGCATAGTAAGTACAAAATTACATCAAAATGAATAATTTCCCCCAAGGACCCTTGCGTACTTTGTCCATGTATGCACAAGAACAAAAATTAAACATTTTCCCCAACGACCCCTTCACTACTTTGTCTATGTATGCACAAACACTGAAATTAAACATTTTCTCCATTGACTCCCTTCGGTCAGGTTTGTCCGTGTATGCACAAGCACTAAAATGAAACATTTCCCCTAACAACCCTCTCAGTATTCTGTCCCTGTATGCACAAGCACCATCAAATGACATCATAATGAATCATTTCCCCCAAGGTTCCCTCAATTACTTTTCCATGTATGCACAAGCAGAAAAATAAAACATTTTCCCCAATGACTTTTTCAGTAGTCTGTATGAGTAAGCACAAAATTACATCAAAATGAATCCTTTCCCCCAAGGATCCCTTATGTACTTATGCACAAGCATAAAAACTGAACATTTTCTCCAACAACCCCTTCAGTACTTTGTCTATGTATGCACAAACACTAAAATTAAAAAGTTTCCCCAACGACCTCTTCATTGCCTTAGACCCAAGACCCTCATTCACTGCCTTTCCTGCCTGGTTACCAAACAAAAAAATAGATAAAAATAGATAAATACTAGCTGCAGAAGCTGCAACTTTCTGCAAGAAGACAGTAATATATATAACATACCACCACCACCATGACACTTACAGCAATGGACTTCAATTCTTCTTGTTCTTCAAACAACAAACTTCAATCACTCTCGACTGAGGACTGCTCATGTTGCTCTGGCTAGCAGATGATTATAGCATGTGAAAAAAGAAGGGTAAGGTTACACAAACACAATGGTTTTAACTGCCAATGTGTACACCTGTGTGACCTCCTGCTGAACTCTGTCCAGACTGAACTATTAAGTCAGTCAGGCAGGGGGGAGGACCAATGCACCTGCTTAGTGGTCCATGCAGTATAGCCCAGTCCCCAGAATCTTCTATCAATTTTAAGGTCAGTCCTTATATTCAGAGAATATGTTCATACATGAATTACACCTAATATCAGTAATTGGAGTAATAGACATGTTTTACTACAGAAAATATGTATTAATTAACATTCCCTTATTCTGTCAATTTCTCAGCTTAAATAGCACTAATATATTAAAAGTGTCCCTGATTGCCTGTGATTATTCTTGGATTTGTCCCTGGTTTTGTTGAGACTTGTTCCAGAGTTCTTGAGCACTATGGGCAGATCACTAGATCACTTGCTCAAGCTGTCGGTGTTGAGTATATAGGCACTTTTTTGAGGAGAAGGGTTGTTTTTTTGTTGGATTCATGCTCCTTGTCCACTTTCCCCAAGCGTGTGCAATGCACTATCACCTGGAAGTTCGTATGTAAGACATGGGGTATGGTAGACAGAGGATTCCCACACTGGGGGAGCACCCTGGAGAGCTCCCATCCTGCAATTTCTGTCCCCCGGTCCTGCAGTATTTAGTGAGGATATTATTATCGCTCCTTCGGGAAGCGAGTTCTTGTATTTTCATTCAGTGTTGTGAACGTATGGATAAATGCAGTCTACGAGAGTATTAGTATGAACCACATCTGTGATTTTAGATCACAGATCAAACAGCAGTCGTAAAAGTGCCATCAGGGCAAGGACCAAAAATGTTGCACCTCCATTTGAAAGAATATTTTCAGTTATTTACCCTTTTTGAAATGGGTCTTTTTCATAACATCGAAGTTCTCTAACATCGAATGTTATTATATCGAACCCTAAACACCGAAGTGTGAAAACATCGAACAGTCAGAATAGCGAATTTTTTCCCTGGGAAAAAATTTGCTATTCTGAGAAACATACACACAGGACAAACACACACAAAAAACAGCCATCCACACACATACACTTAAAATCCTACACCTAAATTAAACTTTACATACAGTACTAGTTATCCACTTACCTTAACCCAACCCTAACCCTAAGGTCCGTCACTATAGCACGCTCACTTCACCCCCGCCCTAACCCTAACTCACCTAACCCGCCCCCTAACCTACACACAATCGCACACTTACCTGACCCACGCCCTAACCCGAACTCATCTAACCCGCCCCTAACCATAACCTATACACAATCTCACACTTACCTGAACCCACGCCCTAATACTAACGTCCACACAACCGCACACTTACCTGACCCACTCCCTAACCCTAACTCACCTAACCCACCCCCTAACCCTAACCTACACACAATCACACACTTACCTGAACCTGTCCCGTAACGCTCCAACATATCGAACACTGAAAACAGCGAAGCCACAGCAATGGCCCACCAAATTCTTTCCCTGGGAAAGAATTCAATGTCCTGCACCTTCGCTGTTTTCAGCGTTCGACATTACAGGTTCGATATTATAACATTCGATGGTAGAGAACTTTGATGTTATAATACAGACCCTTTTGAAATCATTCAGTGATGTTTAAACATTCCAGTGTAATCCAAAATGGATCTGTTTTAAGTTATGGTTGGTGTCACTATAAGAACCGGGAAGGCCCCAATCATTTTACTTATGTGGAAACTTCAGTGAGCACTTCACTAAACTAAGTCAGTTTCTAAATCTATTAAACTGCAGCGGAAGCTAGGTGCACACATTCTATAAACAATTGGTGTTATGCATTGATTTTTTGTAGCTCAGCCAGTTCTCACACTGTAGTTAAAACAAATACTTTTATTAACCAACAAATGTATTCAGCTCAATAAAAGGAAAATGGGTGACATATTAATTGTGTAATACAAACAGGTAGATCTTCCAACAGACAAATAAATACTGACTGCAGATACCACAAGTTATTAAGTTTTAAATAAAAGGTGGTAGTAAGAAAATTGTGTGTGCATACATCTGTCATCTTGGCCCACAAGTGACAGTGTGCCTGAACCAGTCTTGTGCTGCATGAGACGAAGGACTGTAGAGTTTCATAGTTTCATAGTTTAGTACTAGGCTATCTGCCCTGGGGCATTTATAAGCCTAGCCATAGTGATGTGGCTTTCGCCACCCCATGTAATGGTACAAAAGTGTACAAAATAGATTTAGAATACTGTGCCTCTGTCTAGTAGTGACACAGTGAAGACCCCCTTACATAATAGAATTAGTTTACTGTGCCTCTGTCTAGTAGTGACACAGAGATGACCCCTGGGGCAAACCTATGATCTCCCATCCACTCGTCAAGATTTCTCTTGAAGAGATTCAGTGAGGGGCTCTGCCTAACATGAACTGGGATTGTGTTCCAGAGCATGGGAAGCCTCTGAGTTATGAATCTGTCCCTCCAGCATGTCCTATTCATATTTGTGCTGAGGTTTAAATCTTTAGCTCTCGTGGTTCTGATGGATTTGGATTTTTTGAGGTGGAGCATGTCCATCAATTCCTGATTGGACATGGCCTTGTACGTCAGGCACAGATCACCTCTGAGTAGGCGGTATGCTACTGAATAGAGCTGGAGTTTCTTTAGTCTGGCAGCATATGACATATGTTGGAGACCCTTGATCATCTTGGTGAGGTACTTTTGGGGTCTCTAGCTGTTGCAAGTGCCGGGTGAGGTACATACCAAATGGGGCATTGTACTCAATCATGGGCCTGATAAGGAAGGAGTATAGGGGTACAATGACCTCCTTTGATCTGGATGTGAATCCCTTCATGATAAGGTGGGCAAGGTAGAAAGTCTTTCTAACCACTTTGGCAATGTGGGTGTCAAATGAGAGGTCACTATCGACTTGGGTCCCCAGGTCTCTGATTACTTTTTCCGTACTCAGTGGGTTACTGTCTATGTGATAATTTGTGGGTACTTTGTTTTTCCCAAAGGGGATGACTATACATTTTTTGGCATTTAGTTTAAGGCCATGACTCTGGCACCAGTTGTCTGTTTCAGTGAGGCCTTTCTGTAGGATGTATGTGTCAGCTGGTGTATTGACTATGGTGCCTAGTTTGCAGTCATCTGCGAACTTTGTCAGCCACAACCCTCCCATGTTTGCTTTCACATCTGAGAAATAAATACCGAACAAGAGGAGTCCCAGGACAGAGACCTGTGGGACACCACTTGTGACTGGCTTTGAGTCTGACATGGCTCCAGCAATTTTGACTTTATGGGTTCTATCCTTTAGCCAGTTTGCAACCCATCCTGTGACATATGGATTTACATTTAAGCTGTTGAGCTTGTCTATGATGCCAGAGTGGGGTATTGTCGAAAGCTTTAGCCAAGTCCAGGTAGGCTGTATGGACTGCTTTGCCCTCGTCAATGGCTCTAGTGACTGTTTTGAAAAAGTCAACCAGGTTCAAAAGGCAGGATCTGCCCTTTACAAAGCCGAACTGGGTGGGATCAAGTGTCTGTAAGTCCCCAATGTCTCTGTTTATGAGTTCCATAATGATTCTTTCCATAGCTTTGCAGACCAGGCTGGTTAAGCTTATGGGGCGGTAGTTACCAGGGTCTGTAGAGGTGCCTCCTTTGTGGAGTGGGACTACTGTTGCTGTACGCCAGTGTTCAGGTACATATCCTGTAGTAAGGCTAAGGTTAAATAGCATTTTTATGTGCGGGTTTAGCTCCTCTTGGAGTTCACGTAGCACGCAACCCAGGATAACGTCAGGTCCCATTGATGCTGTGTTTTTAGCTTTGCTGAGGGCGGTTCTCACCTGGACATCTGAGATGACAGGGAGGTTACATTCAGCTGGGATAAGTATTTCTTCTTTTGGGGGTGAGGGAGGGAGAAATTTGCACTGAACCTGTCTGCCAGAATGTTGGCAATATCTGTGGGTTCAGTGTATTTTTGTCATTGTGAACTAACTCTGAACATATCTGAGGGTTTCCGCCCAGGTTTCTAACATAGCTGAAGAAGGCCTTGTGGTTATCTTTAGTGTCCATAGCGATTTTTCTCTCAAAGTTGGCCTTGGATGTTTTTATGAGAGAACGTAGCTTTCTACTAGTGCTGATCAAAGATGCCTTCTCTTTATGGGATTTTGCTCTGTCGTGCAGTAGCTTCCTTCTTTTGTTATACAATTTGTTTATGGCTGGGTTCCACCAGACAGGATGCCTGCCCTTGGTGGAGAGAGTCTTGGTTTTATTTGGGATTGCATGATCCATGCATTCTTGGAGATGTCCGTAGAAAGCATTTGTGAAGGATTCTGCATTGTGGGATGTGGTTTCCACTGGCCCAGTGGGCTTAAAGGATACCATCTCAGTTTTAAGAAGTGTAAAGTCGGCTTTTGAGAAGTTTTTCACTGTAGTCTTTTGTGTTGCGGGTGGAGGTGGGATATGTATATCCAGGGTGATTAGTTTGTGGTCAGATCTCACTAGTGAGGGGTATACTTCCGGTGTGGAGCACTTTGTCCCCATGTTTGTGATGATCAGGTCTAGTATATTATCTCCCCTTGTGGGAGAGGTGACTAGCTGTTCCATTGCATTTGAATTTATGAATTCCAGTAACCTTTGGGCTAGGGTGTTTGGGCTAGAATAATGCACCCAGTCTATGTTAGGGTAGTTGAAGTCTCCCAATATGATGGTGTTTGGTGAGACATTCATATCCTCCAATGTCTTCAGGAAGGCTGAATATGGTTCCTGAGATTGGGAGGGTGGTCTGTAACATGCTACCAGTTGTATAGCAGTTTTGCCTACGGTTAGTTGCACCTGGATGGTCTCTGATGCTTCATGTGTTGTCACTAACCTGGAGGTGTGGGTGTCCTTGATGAATATGGACACTCCCCCTCCCTTTTTGGTTTGGCCTGAGTTTTGGGGCCAAAAAGCATGATACGAGGTATAGCCTGGTAGTGCTGGGGTGCTCTCAGGAACCTTGAACCAGGTTTTAGTTACTGCACAGACATCGATGTTCTCCATACTGAGGAGTGCTTCGAGAGCCTGCATCTTGAGATTTAGACTTCTGGTGTTGAGCAGCATTACCCTTAATTTTTTTCCATTTTTGTTTTCTAAGGAGGTGGGTTTGTCTTTTGAGCCTTGCCTAAAAAAGGCGCTATGGGAGTGGCAAGAGCCTTAGCCAATATCCGGAAGCCCAGTGGTGACAGATGCAAGCCGTCCCTTGCGAAGCAGCATGGCTTGTCCAGCATGTCATCCCAAGCAGACAGACATTGGATCCCCCTAGAATGACACCAGTATTTGAGCCAGTTATTAAAGCTGATCATCTTGTCTTTGTATTGTGGCATCATTCTTGGTGAGGGCAAGATGCTGCTCAGGGTCAGGGTCATACCAGCCTGGGCTAAATAATCAGAGAGCTCCTGTATGTCTCTTTTCATGTAGTCCAGGGAGGTACGTCTCAGGTCATTCACGCCGGCATGGACAATGACGGAGTCATATTTGTACTTGCTTTGGAGTGACCTGAGTGCGTGTGTTATGTGGCAGATCCTAGCTCCGATAAGCAGCTCACCGTTACCCTCTCCTTGTTCAGCCTGGTAAGCAGAACATCAGTGTGTCTGACTATAGAGTCACCTATTACTAGTGTATCAGGCATGGTGTTTGGCCTTAAGGGCTGTGATTGTTTGACACACTGATTTATTGAAGTATGTGTTGCATGTGTTATGTTTTGAGGTGGTGGATTTTTGGGTGTCTGCTTTGGGAGCCTCCGTTGTTTTGGTAAGTTTTTTGTTAGAGCCTCAGAGTATGTCTTTGTGTTATTATGTGTGTGGTTTGCAGTTGTGGTAGGTCTATGTGGGAATGGGTTTGGTGTGTGTGTGGTTACCTTCTCCTCCTGTCTGGTCTTGCCAGTCCTGAGTTGAGAGAGTTCAGCCCCAGTTTGGCTATATAGTTGCATCTCTCACATGTATTTGTGTTTGTTGGGAGGAGGAGAGGGTTGACTGTGTACATGAGATAATTGTAGCATTGTCTCAAGATTCCCAGATTAACCAGCTGAACCAGAGAGGATGCTAGTAATCTACCACTCGACATGCTAGAATATTATAAGGGAGTGCTGTGCCTTTAAGGGAAGTGGGTACTCACAGGGAAGGTAGGTGGATGTAGTGCTTACTTTAGTTAGCGAGTGCTTACTTAGAAGAGAGGTTCTTATTATGTTTTAGCCTCCAAATTATTTGCTAAAATGTCACACAAAACAGTACATTCCTCAGTAATCGACAGTATGATTTAAGTAGCAGCACAACTGATGTGGGGTCCGGTGAGATAGGAGTAGAATCAAGCAGCCATATGACTCAAGCGCACCTCATGAAGAATGTATTACATTTTGTCTTATAAAAATCCCATACTCACTGCAGTTTCGCATTGAAAGGGTCTGCTCTAGTACACTCAGTGATAAGAATTTCTGTGTATGATATTCAAGATAAAAGTACTAAATCATTAGGAGAATTTTTTATAACTATAACGTAACACATTAAACCATCCTGTGAGCATCCTAAATTAAGTGTTATTAAGTTGGTTATTAAAGTTCCACAATTTACTCATTTGCTACACGTTATGACAAGGGCTATGACATGCATTTTGGAGAGAGAAGGTCGAGAGCGATGCAAACACTAAACCAGACAGAATGTGTGAAAGAAGTAGCTACAAAAAAGGTGGGAGGTGCAAAAGTATCAGTAAACTTACTGTTAAGTTTATGCATGTAACTCACCCCAACACTATGACCTCTCAGACGCATGGACGCACAAGATAAAACAACTTGTTTAAGTCTCTCAATTACACTATACTGGCCAAGGGAAAGGCCGTAAGTCTCAGCCACTCAGGGACAAATCGCAATAGAATCAGAGATAAATCCAAAAATAATTAGGGGCGCTTTTAAAATATTAGTACTATTAACTTAAGTCATTGGTAGAATAAGAACATGAATTATAACAAGGACGTACTTAGAGTCATAGGATGCAAAAGTGTGGGTAGGTGCCCCTTGCCCCTCACTCTATGGTTCCGCTGCCCGTGCTTGGAAGGTGAAAAATTTACAAGCAGGGTCCTTGTCCTAAGTTTCTGGTGTCATTCTAAGGGGGATCCAGTATCTGTCTGCCTGGGATGACATGACTGACAGACCTCAATGCTTGCCAGAGCTGGCCTGCATCTGTCACCCCTGGGCTTCTGGATACTGGCCAAGGCTCTTGCCACTCCTATAGTGTCATTTTTAGGCAGTGTTCCAAAGACCAAATTACCATTGTAACAACTACAAACAAATGCAATCTGAGGGTCATGCTGCTCAATGCTAGAATCTAAATCTCAAAATGCACTCGCTCAAAGCACACCTTAAAATGGAGAACATCAACATTTGTGCTGTAACAGAGACCTGGTTCAAGGCAGCAGAAAGCACCCCTGCACTACCAGGCTATAACTCATTCCACACCTTTCAGTTCCAGAACTTGGACTGAAGCTCCAAAGGAGGTGGTGTTTCCATATTGATAAAGGATGTGCACACCTCCAGACTGGTAGCCCAACATAACGCATCAGAGATACTTCAGGTGCAGCTAACATTGGGTAAGACAGCGATTGAGGTCGTAGCCTGTTACAGGTCCCCAACCATGTCCCAAGACTCACACTCCACATTCCTAAGCACCCTGGAGAATATTAGGGTCCAACCTAACACTCTCACAGTGGGCAACTTCACCTACCCCTCCATTAACTGGGAAAACTACTCATGTACCAATACACTTGCCCAACATTTCCTGGAATTCATTAATTCTAATGCCCTGGACCAGCTCATTCTTACCCCCACTAGAGGTAGCAAAATCCTTCACCTGGCCATAACTAACATGGACAACCGTTGCTCTACACCAGTAGTCAACTCCTCCATGGTTAGATCTGACCACAAACTAATCACCTTGGAACCCCCCCCCCCCCCGCAAAGGTAACCACCATGAAAAACTTCTCCAAAGCTAACTTTGTGCTCCTAAAAACAAAGGTAGATAACTTCACGGCACCCATGTAAATGGAGAATAGTTGCATGACCACTGAATCATACACCAATGCACTGTACGAACACGTACACAAATGTACGGATCTCGCCATACCCAATAGAACCAAGAAGCTCTCCTCCAAAAAGGAAGCCAATCTGGTGATCCCCTGCCATAAACAAACTCTACAACAGAAGGAGGAAACTGATGCGGAATTAGGTGAAGACCCAAGACTGGAAAAACTCCCTCATCAGCCTCAACAAAAAGTTGAGATCCCTCATCAAATCCTCTAAAGCTAGCTATGAAAACAGAATTGCAGCAGACAGTAAAGACAACCACAAGGCCTTCTATAGTTATGAAAAGAATCTGCACAGCAACACCCAGATTTGCTCTGAGCTACTGCACAATGGTACCTCCTATACCAAGCCAACAGATATTGCCAATATACTGGCCAACAGATTCAGTGCCAACTTTATCCCCCCCCCCAAAGGACCAATCATAATACCAGTAGATTGCCAGGCACCCAGTATTACTGCTGCACAGGTTAAAACAGCACTGTCCAAGGCCAGGAATACAGCTTCTATGGGACCTAACAATATCCCTGGCTGTGTTCTACATGAACTACAGAGTGAACTAGCACCTCACCTGTGTGCCCTGTTCAATCACAGCCTCACCTCAGGCTTTGTCCCTACCAAATGGCGCACTGCTACAGTCATCCCTAACCACAAAGGAGGAGCGATTACAGACGCTGGGAACAATCGCCCCATTAGCCTGACAAGTCTAATATGCAAAGCTATGGAACACATCATCATGGACCTAATAAACAATAGGGAATCTCTATACTTTGGATCCCACACAGTTTGGTTTTGTGAAGGGCAGATCATGCCTGCTCAACTTGGTCGACTTTTTGAGTCAGTCAACAGAGCTGTGGATGAAGGCAAGGTGGTTCATACAGCCTGCCTTGATCTGGCCTAGGTCTTTGATACCATTCCCCACTCAAGAATCATAGAAAAACTCAATAAGCTAGGCATCAACCCCTATATCACTAGGTGGGTTGCAAACTGGCTCACAGATAGAACCCACAGTGTGAAAGTAGCTGACTCCAAGTCAGACTGCTGACCAGTCACAAGTGGAGTCCCACAGGGATCAGTCCTGGGTCCTCTCCTGTTTGGTATCTACTTCTCAGAAGTCCAGGCCAACACAAAGGGACTCTGGCTGACAAAGTTCACAGATGAGTGCAAGTTGGGAGCCATTATTAACTCCCCAAGTGATATTGACATCTTACAGAAAGGCCTCCCCTACACCAACGACTGGTGTCAGAATCAAGGCCTTAAGCTCAATGCCAAAAAATGTGTTGTCATCCCCTTTTGAAAAAACCCAGTTCCCATGAATTACCACATCGATGGTAGTCCACTGAATACAGAAGGTGTTATAAGAGATCTGGGAACACAGGTTGACAGCAACCTCTCTTTTGACCACCACATTGTCACTGTGGTGGGAACAAATCATTACTAAAGGTTTTGCATCCAGGAAGAAAGAGGTCATTGTCTCCCTCTACACTTCCCTCATTAGGCCAATCATCGAGTACAATGCCCCATTTGGCATGTACCTCACAAGACACCTGCAACAACCGGAGAGGCCACAAAAGTACCTCACAAACAAGATCCTAGGCATTAAATACTTGTCCTATATGGACAGACTCGAAAAACTCCAACTATTCTTTGTCTCATATCGCCTACTTAGAGGCGATCTCTGCTTGACTTACAAAGCAATGTCTGACCCAGGTCTGTTAGAAATGCTACATCTAAACAAATTCCGATCCCTCCACACCACACACTCCAGAGACCTCAACCTCATTACAACAACTGACAGAACATGCTTGAGGGACAGGTTCATATCTCAGAGACTGCCCATGCTATGGAATAGACTTCCCATACATATCAAACAGAGCACCTCACTGGCCCTCTTCAAGAGAAATCTTGATGAGTGGATGGGAAATAGAAAATTCACCTCAGGGATCACTCCCATGGCTCTACTGCACAGAGGCACTGGGAACTAAGGTCAAGTGGAATGATGCCAGGGTATTCCTATGGGCTAGGCTTGTAAAGGCTCCAGGGCCATTAGCCTAGTACACACCTATGAACCTATGAACCTGGGAGATGAACCATTTACAGGCTGCCTGTGTCCATTAGAGAAACAAGTGCCAAACCAGGGATGAATTTCCTGTTCCCCTTCTGACTGTTCAAGTTACACTTGAATTGGATTAGGGAGGAACTCTGCTTCACATGAATGGGAAGCCTGTTCCAGAGAAGGGGTAGTCTCTGGGATACATATCTGTCTCTCCAGCAGGTCTTATTTATATCACAGGCAAGGTTTAAGTCTTTAGAATGAGTAATTCTTGAGCTGTTTGTTTTGCAGATATGCAGGAGCTCCAGCAGAGTGGGGTCTGACAATGCCTGGTATGCCAAGCATAGATCTCTCCTCAACAGACTGTAGGAGATGAATAAAGGGATAGAGACTTGAGGTGGTCTGCATAGGACATGTTACTTACTGTAAAATGTGCCTAAATGTGACCAGACACTGTACTACTGTATCCATTAATATTTATTTGTATTAATACAAATTCTTGCCAGTTAATACTGTCAAGAGTTATTTCAATTCTATTATAACACAGCTAGAACACAAAGTAATGACTGATGCACACTCAGTCAAAGACGTCACTAAAGAAGAGAAAATACTGTCTAGTTTATATATATACTCTTTTAAATGTCAAACAATGTTATTTTTAATGTCCTTGTGGTTTGTTCCTCTAGTTTCTGTTTATGTCATCTTGTTCTTCTTTGAAAAAGTCATGTGGTTATTTCTAGCATGGGAAAGTTTTTGTTTTTCCTGTGAAATGTCAAGTAAAAGGTCTTTGTTATTTTTGATATGGAAAATCTCAGTTATTCTTGAGATGAAAAAGTCCCTGAAATGAAAAGTTCCTGTCTGAAATGTCAATGTAACTTCCTTTTTATTATAACAGGATTCCATTTACAGTAACCCCACAGCTATATGTTATTAATAAATAAGCTGAACATTTACAATAAATCTTTAATAAAAGGTCATCACCTAACTGCTCTTGCAAAGCAAGCCATATTATTTTGAAAACTGATGTTTGGCCTTGCACATTTTCCTTACTGTACACACAGTATAATTTTGGGGAAAAGCATCTTAATTTATACAGTCTCTATCAATTCCCCCTTTTTAATTAAAACCAAGAAAATATAAGACAATTTACAACACAATACGATCTTCAGTACTTTGAACCCCTTAGACCATTGCGACATACGAATCCCTTGCATTTAATGCTATTTCTTCATACATTGTTACATTACCAATGGCTGTTACCTGATTAATACTTTTATTAACTCAAATCTTAACACACATACAAACTGTTGTAATTAAACAGATAATGATGATAAGAGCAGTTAATGCTGAAATTATAGTACCCCACCATCCTGAGAATAATCCGCTTAGCCAATCTGACCATTGCGTACTCCATGTTTTCCTGGCCTTTGAGGAAACTTCGGCAGTTCTCTTTAAATGTTGATGTATAGATTGATTTATCAGGAATATACATACAGCACTCCGTTTTGATTAGAGTGCATGCCCCCCCTGGCTAGCCAGCAAATAATCCAAAGCCATTCTGTTTTGGAGGACCATTGTCCTCATTGCTACCATCTCTTCTGTTATATCTGAGATAGCCCCATATGTTGCATTTGCTAATACTTCCAGTAACCTTGCAACCTTTCTTAATTCCCATATTGCTTTGGTGGCGCCATACCACGGAAAGTCCAGCTGTTTTAAGTCCTCTCCAAGTTTGGAGAAACTATCACAAACCTATCTTTTCTTTCAGTGATTTCTAACCCTCTCTTATGTAGTATGAGTGATTCTCATCATTGGAACTGCAAACCCAATGTAACAAGATCCTTACCAGCCTACTGGCAGCCATTTATATGCATTTTTCCACAAATGAAAAAGAAACCACTTGCCAACATTGTAACATTTTCTTGGCCTGTTAGGTTATTCATACTCCATTTTTAAAAAGCTCTTTCATGTCTTCCTTAAAGGAAGTGTTATGTACTGATTCCCAATCTGCTTTTATTTTGTCAACTCCTCCATGATACTCGAGCTTATCTCATGACCATAGGTGACATAGGGTGATGGAATAGTCACAATTAGTAATACCCACCCTTACTGTCCCTTTCTGTTGAAAACAAAGTATTCCTCTTTCTGCCTCCATTAATTGTAGATGTTCTTTTATGACTGACTGGTTTATAACTTTGTTCATAAAAGATCCTTTAAACATAAACCATATATCAGTAATATCTACTGGAACTGCATGTAATGGCATTCTTCCCCTGTAAGGAATGTGGCTACAAACCCAACAATTTTATTCATTATGCATTTTTGCAAACAATCTTTGCATGGCCAAAAATGTATTAACCTCAGGTGCCCAATCATGGTGCCCCTGTTCTCATAAACTTATGTTAAACTGTTATGTTGGAGTATCTCCCCCATTTTTTCTTTACAACTTTTTTTGTAACAGTTCTGGGCATATGCATATTTTCCTGTGTTTCCCTTTTTTAACTTTCCTTTGGTCTCATTGGTATTTTTACCTCTTGCCATATCGTTTTTCCTGGTCTCCCCCAATAGGGTGAAATCATCCTATACTTCATTGTGTACTTGGTTACATTTTTTCCCATAGATACATTTCTTTTACTAATTGATTTACTATGCGTTGGTTGTATTTTGCACCGCTCAGTTGATTTCCTCGCTTGATTTTCAAAATCTTTATATATTTCTATACTATACCAAGTATAAAAAACATATACTACTATCATTAATACCATGGCTATGAAAATACTTATAGGTACTCTATAACGACTTTTTTTTTCTTTGTTTCTTCCGATTGCTCTTTTTCTGTACTTTCCTGTTTAAATGGCTTTTCCCACATTGGGCTCTATCATTCTAGTGGAATTTCCAAGTTTAATGGATGTTCTCACATTGGGCTCTCTTGTTCTGGTTGAATTTCTGATTTTACTGGGCTCTCCTGCATCTAAAAATAAATTTTAGAAAAAACATTACTTTTTTATTTCTGTACGGCTTTCTATTAAGCAGCTGATGCTCTGGCCTACCCAGTATCCATCTTGATTAACCGATCTCTGTCAGAAAGTTAGGTTCCCACACTGTGGAAAGTATCACGTATAATTCCCCTCCACAAGGGCGGCCCCTCCACAGAACTAACCAATTACCGCCCCATAGCTATTCTCTCTGCACTCTCCAAAATACTAGAGAGATGCATATATTCTCAGGTCTCAGACTACCTCCTTACTAACAACCTCCTTTCCAATACTCAACACGGTTTCCGACCAAAACATATCACCACCACTGCCTTACTCTCCTTTACTAACACTATCAGCATAAAAACAATGGCTATCTCTCCTCTGCTACTTTCCTAGACCTATCTAAAGCATTTGACATGGTCCCACACAAACAACTCATCTTTGTCCTCAATAACCTGTGCTTCTCTCAATCAGTCACCAACTGGTTTCAGAGTTACCTGTCTGACCATCAATAATCCATTGTATGGCAGAATGACATATCTCCCCAACTACCTGTCTCCATAGGGGTTCCCCAGTGATCCATCCTTGGGCCCCTACTCTTCTCTATTTTCACCAATAATCTAGCCTCTGCCACCAAACATGGCAAACTCATACAATACGCAGATGACTCAACCATCATCTGCTCAGCCCAGTCCCTACCCAAACTGCAAAAAGTCACACAGGAAGCTGTTGAAACTTGGTTATCCGATGCCCAATTAATACTCACTCTAAACAAAAGTAAACTATTCATCTTCAAACCCACCAAACATACTCAAAACAACTCTCACTTTAACATCAAAGCAAAAGACAACACCACTATATACCCAACTGAACAAACCAAATTGCTAGGAGTGGAAATAGAAAATAAACTAAAATTTGACATTCACATATCTATGACCATAAAAAAGTCCACAAAAAATTACGAGTGTTATACAGAAATAAGCCACTTCTCACCAAAGAAGCAAAGATTTCAATAGCAAATTCCCACCTTATCTTCACCCTACTTTATGCCTCTCCAATATATACCAACCTAAGACAATGCGATCTAAACAAGCTAGAGACCTGCTACAACAAAATCGCCAAATTCACCACAGGGGCATCCTATCGCAGTCACCACTGTCTCTCACTTGCTGAAATGGCTGGCTTGAACTCCCTCACCTCCTTCAATGGTATCAACTCTCACTCGCCCACAAACTAGTAAACCATCCACTAAATGTCCCATCCCTACAGAATCTACTCCAACCCTATTACCTGACCACTAAGATCCAGTAACAAAAATCACTTGCAGATCACTAAAGCCAATAACTCTGCTGGCGAAGCACTATTCTCTTGCGCCATAGCCAAATTATGGAACTCCCTCCCACCCACAATTACCTCCGTACCATCATGCACCCACTTCAAAACTTTACTAAACGTGCACCTAAAAACATGCTGGCTATGCCCTTGCAACTCCCACTCTAATATCACCCACCCCATCCAACCACTACCTTTCTTTCCACCTCACTAACTACCTTGATTATAGCAAGCCCAGATGCTCATAAGCCTAGTACTTATTATACAGCAGGAACTTCTTATTGCAACATTTGTTAATGTCTGTTATGTACTTTGCAGATAAAGATTCTAGTTGTCTACTGATGTACTATGTTCTTCATCTGTAAATATGTTTGTAATTAATTGCTATGTTAATCAAATTGTTAATTGCTATGTAATCCAATGTAACTACTGTCTGTTTGTTTATTTTAACTGTGGAGCTTTTCTCCCCGGGCCTCCGCTGAAAATGGACCTATGTCCAGTCGGACACTCCCGGTCAACAAATGTAAATAAATAAAGAAATTAATTAATTAATTTACACTGATCTCTATGAACTAACATAGTATACTTTCTTTGTTTGTCTGTCGTCTGTCTTCTGGGATTTATTTTTTCCTTTCCTATCCTTTGGACTATGTACACTAATGGTCCTGTTTGCTCAATTACTTCATAAGGCCCATGCCAATTACTATCCCATGGTCCTTCTCTCAAGAAATTCTTTATGAAGACTTCATCCCCCTTTTGTAAAACCATTTCCATAGGAATGACTGGCATTTCTTTCCACAGACGGTAAGACTCTTCCTTGGCAATAGTCTTGCATACCCCCTGTATGTCTTTTAACTATTTTTGGTATTCTACTGCTGTCAATAACGGTTGGTTTTCTACCATTTCTGTGTTGCAGGGGAGTGTTAGGGGCATTTTTCTCCCAGTCATTACTTCAAAAGATGAAATTCCTGTTTTACTGTTAGGGGTTGCCCTAATGCCCAGCAGACTCCCTGGCAGATGTCTTACCTAGTCTTTACCCTTTTCCAGGTATGCTTTTCTCAATCTCTCTCTTTGGCTGTCCGATTCATTCTTTCAACAATCCCATTGGATTGTGGATGATAGGGAACATGAAACCTGTGCTGGATCCCCAGCTTTTTGTACAAACGCCACATTATTTGGCTTAAAAATTGTGGTCCATTATCTGACTCTATGATTCGAGGCCATCCCCAATGCACAAAATGTTTTTCCATGGTGCTTCTACTGTAGTTTTGGCTGTCATACTTTTAGTGGGTATTACTTCTACCCATTTTGAAAACATATCAACTACCACTAATAGGTATCTGTATCCTCCCTTTGCAGTTGGGAGGGGCCCTGTATAATCCACTCGAATAGCATAGCATGACCCATCTGTCACTGGCACCCTATGTAACTGAGGTTTCTTTATACTGAAGTTGACTTGTAAAAAAACAAACATCCCTCTAAAACTGTTTTACACAGCTTCTTTAGACATGGATTCCACATCTTCTGTTTGACTAAACTCCATAACTTTTCTGTGCCTATGTGGCCCAAAATTTTGTGACTATACTCGACCAATTGCTTGCCCAAATCCCCTGGGAGATAGAGTATTTTCTTTATGTAATTCCAGGTTTATTTTCCAAACGCACAAGTTAACAGCATCCACAGCACAAAAGGCAGTAGAACCAATTCACCAATCCCCAAAATTTTGATACCAGTTTCATCAAATAATTGATGCAGTTCAGTAATCATGTCCGGATAATTCTCACACCCATTAGGGTACCGCCAGACCCATAGGCCCTTAGGTACCATACTCAACTCAATATTTCTATTAAGGTAACTATTTTCTATGTAAGTTCTCTTTAACTTGAACAACTTTTTTTCAAAAGTTGTCATAAGATCCATTAATGATCTTGCTTGCACATTCTTTCTTTTAATAATTGGGGCACTATCTTGTTGAAACTCATATTCGTTTTCTTTCCATTTGTTGCTCAAATGCAACAAGTGTGTTTTATCAAGAATGTTAGAATTGGATCTACCCACATTTGGATGAACAAAATCACGATCCTCACTTATGCCTCTCCCCCCGGAGTGGGTGGAAATAACCTCAGGGGTACATTGAGTCAGCGGCAACCCCAGGCTGCTACCAGAGGCTGGTAAAATGACAGGATTTTCCCTTTCCATCAATTTCTGAATCTGTATCGTGTGCTCACCAAGCTGCTCATGTATGCGTTGGAGTAAGACCATGATGTCGGCAGTAGGAGTACCGTCCTCCATGTAGACCCAACCAGGAACCAAGACAGTACAACACCAAACTAGTATAACTGAATGAACGATGTCCACACTGCCCAAGATGTAATTCCAGGTTTATTTTCCAAACGCACAAGTTAACAGCATCCACAGCACAAAAGGCAGTAGAACCAATTCACCAATTCCCAAAATTTTGATACCAGTTTCATCAAATAATTGATGCAGTTCAGTAATCATGTCCGGATAATTCTCACACCCATTAGGGTACCGCCAGACCCATAGGCCCTTAGGTACCATACTCAACTCAATATTTCTATTAAGGTAACTATTTTCTATGTAAGTTCTCTTTAACTTGAACAACTTTTTTTCAAAAGTTGTCATAAGATCCATTAATGATCTCGCTTGCACATTCTTTCTTTTAATAATTGGGGCACTATCTTGTTGAAACTCATATTCGTTTTCTTTCCATTTGTTGCTCAAATGCAACAAGTGTGTTTTATCAAGAATGTTAGAATTGGATTTACCCACATTTGGACGAACAAAATCACGATCCTCACTTATGCCTCTCCCCCCGGAGTGGGGGAAATAACCTCAGGGGTACATTGAGTCAGTGGTGGATGTGGATGCTGTTAACTTGTGCGTTTGGAAAATAAACCTGGAATTACATCTTGGGCAGTTTGGACATCGTTCATTCAGTTATACTAGTTTGGTGTTGTACTGTCTTGGTTCCTGGTTGGGTCTACATGGAGGACGGTACTCCTACTGCCGACATCATGGTCTTACTCCAACGCATACATGAGCAGCTTGGTGAGCACACGATACAGATTCAGAAATTGATGGAAAGGGAAAATCCTGTCATTTTACCAGCCTCTGGTAGCAGCCTGGGGTTGCCGCTGACTCAATGTACCCCTGAGGTTATTTCCACCCACTCCGGGGGGAGAGGCATAAGTGAGGATCGTGATTTTGTTCGTCCAAATGTAGGTAAATCCAATTCTAACATTCTTGATAAAACACACTTGTTGCATTTGAGCAACAAATGGAAAGAAAACAAATGTGAGTTTCAACAAGATAGTGCCCCAATTATTAAAAGAAAGAATGTGCAAGCGAGATCATTAATGGATCTTATGACAACTTTTGAAAAAAAGTTGTTCAAGTTAAAGAGAACTTACATAGAAAATAGTTACCTTAATAGAAATATTGAGTTGAGTATGGTACCTAAGGGCCTATGGGTCTGGCGGTACCCTAATGGGTGTGAGAATTATCCGGACATGATTACTGAACTGCATCAATTATTTGATGAAACTGGTATCAAAATTTTGGGGATTGGTGAATTGGTTCTACTGCCTTTTGTGCTGTGGATGCTGTTAACTTGTGCGTTTGGAAAATAAACCTGGAATTACATCTTGGGCAGTTTGGACATCGTTCATTCAAGTATACTAGTTTGGTGTTGTACTGTCTTGGTTCCTGGTAGAGTATTTTCGTTCCATCGGGCATTGGGTATACAAAAATTTCTTGATTGCCATCACCTTTCCGGCTGCATTTGTCTAATTCTTTGGGAATCCCTTTTTCTCTCGGAAGACTTGCTAAATCTTGTATCTCTACTGATGCAAATGTTTTAACTGACAATACTTGATCTTTATGTTCAAACTGTTCATGTGGCTCTAACCAATCACCTGTCTCTGCCGCCTGTTTTGCTTTGGCATCTGCCAAAGCATTTCCTCTAGCCTTTTCTGTGTTACATTTTTTATGTGCCTTAACTTCTACAATACTAAATTTTCCTGCAGATCGTTTTGGGTAATCAATGCCATAATTTTCGCAATACTGGAGCATGTTTGAGGAGTTTGTCATCACTGTTGACGAATCCCCTCCTGGCCCAAGTTGCCATGAGTAAACATAGCAAATTTACCACATAAGCGCTGTCACTGTAAATGTTGACTGCCTCAAAATGTTGTAGAACATATTTGACTGCTTCATACTCTGTCCTTTGGGCTGACATGTAACCTGGCAATTTCTTCAGGATAGGCTCCTGTCCATCTCCTGGGATTACCACAAATCCTGTTAAATATTTCCCATCTTTCCAAAACCTAGCCCCATCTACATAAACCGTGGGTAAGCCACCTTGAAAGTGTGCATTCAGTGGCAAAATTTCCAGATATTGTAAGCTCTGAACACAATTATGAGGTTGTCCCTTATAGTTAACCAAATTTGAGAGATAATATTTGTCCCCTGTCTGAATTTGGACATTCTTCGTACTGAATAGTCATCCATTTTGCAAAACTGGTTTGACTCACTCCTTCTGTGATTTTAGTAATTTCCATAGAATTCAGGAGAATTTTTATAGACTGATGTGGTGCCTGTACAATTATTTTTGAAAAAACTTTCAAGTATTCTGTCTGTTTAATTCCCCAATATATGGCTAACAATTGTTGTATGCATGGGTGATATCCCTTTTCGACTGGGGTTAACTTTCGACTACAGAAAGTCACGAGTCAAAGTGTTCTTTCTGCCTTGCTCCCATTTTGTTGAGGCCAATACTGCAGGAGTACTAAAGAGATAGTCTCACTTCCTGCTGCTGCCTATAAAATGAAATCTTGCTGTCCATCAGGTGCTACCATTTCTGTAGCCTGTGTCAATTTCTTTTTTAGCAGTTCAAAAGCCTGTTCTTCCCTCCGTCCCCAACGTAACCAGGGTTTTTCCTTTGGTTCCACTAACATCTTATATAGGGGTGTGGCAGCCACCACATAATCATCTATAAACTCTCTGTTATAATTCATGAAACCTAGAAATTTATGCAAGTCTGGAATTGTCAGTGGCTGAGGTAATTCCAAAATTCTTTGCATTCTTTCCTCATGAGGGGATCTGCCAGTGGGATGTACAATGGTTCCGAAAATCTTCGCCTCTTGTGAAAAGACCTGAACCTTTTCCTTGTTGACCTTGAATCCTGCATCTTGCAAAGTACCTAGAACTTTTTTAAGAAGTGTCTCATGCTGCTCTGTTGTTTCTGACTGTATAAGAATGTCGTCAATGTAATGAATGACAGTGTCATCTGTCTCTAGGGGTTTTAAAACCTCCCCTACTACTTGGTGAAAAATTACAGGACTATTTTGAAATCCCTGTGGCAGTCACGTCATCACATACTGTTGATTGTCAAAGGTAAAAGCAAACCGTTGCCAATCTTTCTTTTGTAAAGCAACTGCAAAAATTCCATTAGCTAAATCAATAACTGTAAACCACTTACTTTGAGGTTTTATCCTCGCTGCCAATTCCGGCACTCCCGGAACCAAATGTGCACAAGGAGTTGTGAATTGCTTGACCTTACGTAAACCAATAACTAATCTGTACCTACCATCTTTCTTTTTCATTGGCCAAATTGGTGAATTTGTGGGACTGTGACCTTTTTGTATTATGCCTGTCTGTTCCCACTGTTCTGTACACCTCTTCATATCCTTTCCCACCTCTTTGGGAATTGGATATTGCTTCTGAAAAGGAGGAATGTAATCAGAAGGATTGCCTACACTCACTGGTACTGCTAGCTTACCACAATTTGTCTTTGATGTAGCCCATAAGGGCTGAAATTGTGATTTGATTTGCTCCCATTTATCCTGCAGTTGTGAATACCTCTTGATAATGTCTTTTTTATAGTTATTTACATCAATTACAAAGCAAGAAAATTGCTGAGCTGTATCCCAACTGTCTTCCACTGTGGCAGACCATAAAACCCTGTTATTGAAATAATTACTATTCCCAGTTTGCCAAGGATATCAACCCCAAGAATTGTTGTTCCTCAACTGGAATTCATAAGAATTGTACCCTGTATTGAAGATCCATTTTTTTGTGAAACATATTTTAACTGGCTTACTACTTATGACCATGCAAGTACTGCCATCAAAGCCTTGAATGTAAGATCTTTTGAACTGATTTACAGGTAACTGTTTATTAGTGGCTGAGACTGCTGCTCCTGTATCAAGCAAGATATCTTCCCATAATATCCCCTCCACCCATACGTCCACTAACGGGTGTCCGTCCTTTCCATGTTTAAAATTTGTGGGAAAGGTTACTTGGGTGGGGGGGCACACCCCTAATCGGAGTCATATTCATTCTGATCTGCTTTCCTATGTATAGCTCTGATTACACAGGCCGCGTGTTCTGTTCCCTGTTGACTGTCAGTATCTTCCCTGTCTAATGTGTACTTTATACTTTCTATTTAACATTTTAATTCCTGACTTGCACCATGTGTGGGATTATATGGTGGGTTTTCTGTGTATTCCACAGGATATACTTTATTTTTTTCTGTATCTCTCTGTATTTGTTCCTGTGGCTGATTCTCCCTTGGTGTATTTTCTTTTTTTTTATTTATTTCCCTATATTTGGGTTTTGAAGAAGCACTATTATCTGCATAGATACCCTTTTGTATTTGACTTTCCTTCCATCTTTTGTAATGTGGACAGTCCTGTTTAATATGGCCTATTTTTTTACAAGTAAAACATATTACAAGTTTTTCTTAACTATGTTGTGTATCTGTCTGTAACACTGGTGGAGCAGAAGCTGCTCGTGTTTCCCCTGTATTTGTTCTTTCATCAGACCATGTATTACGTTCCCTTCCTTTCCCAATGTAATCTACACTTTGCTCTCCCTCTACAGCAAAAAATGTTATGTGTATACAGTTTTCCATCATCTCAAATTGTCTTACCTCTAATGAGTTTTTGGACGACTTCTTCTAGGGTTTTTGATCCTAAGCCATAAATATGCTTAATATCTCCTGAGACTCCCTTCACTTGTTTTAAAAGGTATGTATAAGCAACTGCTGCACCTCTGGATCTGTCATTTGGTCATCTGTTTTACCATACACCACATGGTATGCAAGCTTAAAGTGTTCCATTAACTTATCTGTAATGCTAATTTTAAAATAAGTAACTCTGGGTCAAATGTTGACCCTGAGTATATGCTTTAAGGATAGCTTCCATTCGGGCTGTTCTACTGTCTAGAGAGCATTTCTCAGTTTCTATGTATGACTTTAAACATTTTGGGATGAATGCAAAAAAACATCTATACAGAGCATCATTCCATGTAGATCCTACTGTATACATTAACCATTCTTCGAATGCCAACATATTGAAAAAGATATCTTTTTTGTCTTGCCACTAAGGCAATGCCTGCAATAAATGTGACTGTTGATAAATTTCAGCGGGGGAAATGACTGCCATGTTGACTGTGTCCTGCCCCATGTCAATTGGTCTATTTTGTGCCTGTAATAAATCTTGTTTAACTTGCACTAACTGCTTTTTTAAGTAATCTAATTAATTTATTTAAAAGGTGATTTTCATGCTCTAAAACTGCTCTGATCGCCGTGCCAGGGCCTGGGGATCGTTCCTTTACTAACTCTTTTTGAGCTTGTTCTAACTCTTGCTTTAAAGCTTGATTATCTGCCTCTAAATGGTGTATCTGTCCTGTTGTACTGTCCTCTGGTAATGTTTGAAAAACTTGTAAAACTTCTTTTAAAAGTTTGGTAATAGCCCCAACCATGTCAAGATATTCATCCTGTGCCTTTGCAAGATTCTGTCTAGATCCCTGTTGAAGTGGTTGTAAACCATCATCTAACTGTTTAACATCAGTAATAGTGCTATGTAACCTATTCCATTCTGTACAATAAACTTCATACATATTAACTATATCAAATTTCTCCATGTCTTGCACTCTTGCCAAAAAATCAGTGACTGTTTGAACTACATCAGATAAAGGCATAACTGCAGAAGGTTGTTGTACCTGTTTAATGTCAAAAGAGCTAGCAACATCAGAAGGAAATGTTTCCTTTGTAACAACAGGATATATCTTTTTATATGTCTTACACATTAGGCTTTTATGGCAAAATAGATTCATGGAAATGTGCAATCACATAAAAGACAATCTGTTTGCATAAGTTTTGTTTTAGCAATGTGTTGAGAATAAATATTTATCCATTTACAGAGACAACTTTTGTCTATATTTTGTGCAGTAAAGATGCCAAATTTACATTTCATGTCTGACATAGAAGATTCAAACCATGATTGCAAATATAACCAGACCTTATCAGGTGTTTCATTTAAATTAATTTGCATAGCATGCGCGCATTTTAAACTAATGTCATGTATGGCATCTATGTTATAACTGTAAAGAAGTTGCCGTATTTTTGCAGAAGACAAACAGGTGATCAGGCTGAAGTTAATCTGGAAAAAGATGGCGTTTCTCCACAGGGGAATTGTAGGTGGTTCATCGCAGGACAGTTTCTATGGCGTCACTCTGTATCCACCAACGAAGTACTGGAACTGTTGATATGTTGGTGCACTGGAACTGTCAATCTGTTGAACCGATGTAAAATTTAAGGCCTTTATGAAAAATTAACTGTTGGTAACGGATAAAAAGGTCACGGACAGTGGGCTGGCTCACCACTGTAAAATATGCCTAAAAGTGATCTGACAGACACCATACTACTGTAGCCATTAATATTTATTTGTATTAGTGGAAATTCTTGCCAAACAGTTAATACTGTCAAGAGTTATTTCAGTTCTATTATAACACAGCTAGAACACAAAGTAATGACTAATGCACACTCAGTCAAAGATGTCACTAAAGAAGAGAAAATGCTGTCTAGTTTATATACTCTTAAATGTCAAACAATGTTATTTTTAATGTCCTTGTGGTTTGTTCCTCCATTTTCTGTTTATGTCATCTTGCTCTTCTTTGAAAAAGTCAAGTGGTTATTTCTAGCATGGAAAGTTTCTGTTTTTCCTTTGAAATGTCAAGTAAAAGGTCTTTGTTATTTTTGATATGGAAAGTCCCAGTTATTCTTGAGATGAAAAAGTCCCTGAAATGAAAAGTTCCTGTCTGAAATGTCAATGTAACTTTTTTTTTTCTATAGCAGATGCCATTTACAGTAAGCCCACAGCTATATGTTATTAATAACTAAGCTGAACATTTACAATAAATCTTTAATAAAAGGTCATCACCTAACTGTTCTTGCAAAGCAAGCCATATTATTTTGAAAACTGCTGTTTGGCCTTGCACATTTCCCTTAACTGCACAAACAGTATAATTTTGGGGAAAAGCATTTTAATTTATACAATCTCTATCACTTACACCATGTGTTCTTTTAGTGAGGAACCTTTGCGGATGTTCCAGTTGTTGGATATGCTTGGTTAGATACATACCAAAGGGGCATTGCTCAATAATATCTCAACGAATGCCAAAGACAGAAAAACAATAACTTCCTTGGACCTAGATGCCATTTCTTTGTTTATAGGTTGCACAACATAGAATGATTTCCTCACTACTGTAGACACATGATGGCCAAAGGCTAGATTACTGTCTATGTGTGCCCCAAGTCCCTGACAACTGGGTCAACTCTTAAGGTGTGTTGTCAACATGATATTTACCAGAGGTGAGTGACTTCCAGGAGGATATTATTATTCATTTCTTGGCATTTAGTTTTAGTCCATGGCTCTGGCACCAGTTGTTTGTCTGTGTCACCTCTTGGTGGCGAACATTTGTGTTGATAGGTGATTCAACAGCATCTCCTATTTGCAATTGTCTGTAAATTTAGTCAGCCATAGGCCATTGACATTGGCCTTGACTTCATACAAGTAAATGATAAAAAAGATCGGTCTCAGGGCTGATCCCAGAGGAACTCCTCTTGTGACTGTCCTCTTTGTAGAGGTGGACTCCCCAATTCTAACCTCATGGGTCCTGTCAGTGAGCCAACTGGCTATCCATTGGGTTACATAAGGGTTTGTACCTAACCTCATAAGTTTGTCAACAATGCCCAAGTGGGAGATTGTGTCAGATTGTAACCTTGGCCAGGTTAATGTGTCCCCTCATTAAATGCTTTGGTGACCTTCTCAAAGAGGTCTACAAGATAGAGTAGGCATGACCTGCCCTTGATGAAACCAAACTAGGTTGGCTCCAGTGTCTGGAGGTTTCTTATGTCATTATTGATCATTTCCATGATAATTCTTTCCATAGCTATGCATACAAGACTACTGAGGCTTATGGGTGTGTAGTTTCCATGGTCTGTATATGGCCCACCTTTTTGCAGAGGGATGGTTGTTGTTCTCCATTCATGAGGCACAAAGCCTGTTTGGTGGCTACAGTTAAACAGAAATTCCAGAGGTCCTGATAGGTTATGTTTCATGCTATTTAGAAGGCATCATAGGATAGTTGGGTCTATATTATATAAACAAAGCTTTATAACTTCGAATACCATATGAGCGACACCATATAGTCAAAGTTATAAAATATGTATAAAAAAATATATATATAAAAAAAAAACACTACCTGACACTTTAAAGCAGGGGGACAAGCCCCCCTGCACCCTCCACACCCCCCGCTCTTTAAATATACCAACTCTGAGACCGCACTATAATATGATAAAGGGAAGATTTCCTTTTACTGCACTGTAGTGCGATCTTGGAGTTGGTATATTTAAAGAGCGGGGGACGTAGTGGGTGCAGGGGGCTTGCCCCCCTGCTTACAACCCTTAGTTTTGTCTTTCCTCGTTTTATTTATTTTTTTATATATATTCAAGGTTTTATAACTTCAACCATATGGTGTTGATCATATGGTTATAAAACTTTGATTATATAATATAGACCTGGATATTCTCTATGTACATTGATGCAGTATTCTTGGCCTTAGAGAGAGCATTAAGGACCTCTTCCCTAGTGATAGCAGAATGAGTTATATTTGATGGTATTTCCTGAGGGAAGGTTGATGGTGAGAGAATGGTAAAGATGGAGCTCAGTTTTTAGCTTTTTATTGGTTAATTTGTTTAAATCAGTTTGCTCATCCGCTACTGTTATATTAAAAAAAAAAAATACATTTTATGCATCGCCACTTAGCTAGGGTTAAGCTATTCCCAGGGCCATAAAGTCTGCTCTTCAAATTTTCCCTTAGAACTAGCCAGTTTTTTAGTTTTAGTACTCAAATCTGTTTCTTTGAGCTCAGCACTTGTTCAGAACTCGTTGTAAGCACTAAATAAGCTACAAATTACTGCAGCACTCAACTTTCCTCACTTGTCTAGAGGAAAACTGTTTTAAGTAGTTAATAAATCAGCACCTACCCAGGCATGTCTAAGGGTCAACTCCCGGTGTTTTCTCCTGTCTACTTGATGAATCTGGGCATCTTGGGGCAATGCAGCAATTGCCTCACGTACACAGACAACTCTCTCCTCCTACCACCCAACACTACAACCTGTGAGAGATGCACTTATATAGCCAAACTGGAAGCAAAGCTCTCTTCACCCAAGACTGGACTAGACAGTCAAGAGGAGAAGGTAAACACTTGCACCACACCACACTCATCACATATTCCCTCAAAATCTACACCACCAAAACACACACATAGCAACACAAAACACACGCCTACATTTGCGGAAGCTCTCAAAAATCTGCTCAAGCAACAGAGACCTCCAAAGCATAAATGCATGCAACCTCAACCCCCCAACACAACCCAAATGACACATAACCCACAAACTCAGTATGCCACTCAACCACAGCCCATAAGGCATAACAAAGTACCCAACACTCTAGTCATAGATGACTCTATAGTCTGGCACACTGATGTTCCACTCACCAGACTAAACAAGGAGAAAGTTACGGTCAACTGCCTGTCGGGTTCCAGGATCCGCCACATAATGCACACACTCAGGTGACTCCACAACAAGTACAAATATGACTCTGTCATTGTCCATGTTGGTTTGAATGACCTGAGACGTACCTCACTGGACTACATGAAAAGAGACATGGAGGAGCTCTCCGATCCTGTAGCCCATGCAGGTATGACCCTAGCCCTATGTACCATCCTGCCATCACCCAGAGTATTACCATAGCACAAGGACAAAATGATTGACTTCAACAATTGGCTAAGCTTCTGGTGTCATTCTAAGAGGATCCAGTATCTGTCTGCCTGGGATGACATCATCGACAGACCACGATGCTTTGCCAGAGATGCCCTGCACCTGTCGCCCTTGGGATTCTGGATACTGGCTAAGGCTCTTGCCACCCCTATAGGCCCTTTTTAGGCAAGGTTCAAATGACAAATTCACCACTGTAACAGGTACAAGCAAGCAAAATCTGAGGGTAATGCTACTCAATGCTAGAAGTCTAAACCTCAAAAGACATTCACTCGAGGCACTCCTTAAAAATGGAGAACATCGACATCTGTGCAGTGACAGAGACCTGGTTCAAGGCTGCAGAGAGCACCCCTGCATTACCAGGCTATAATTCATACCACACCTTTTGGCCACCTAACCTGGACCGAAACAATAAAGGTGGAGGCGTGTCCATATTCATTAAGGATATCCACACCTCCAGGCTAGTTGCTCAGCATAATGCATCTGAGATTATCCAAGTGCAACTAACTCTGGGTAAGGCCGCAATCCAAATTGTAACTTGCTACAGATCCCTCACCATGCCCAGGATTCCCACTCCTCATTTCTTGATACACTGGAAAATATTAGGGTACAACCCAACACCCTAATAATGGGCGATTTTAACTACCCCACCATTAACTGGGAAAACTACTTATGTACCAACTCTTTTGCTCAGCGTTTTCTGGAATTCATAAATTTCAACGCCTTGGAGCAACTTATCTACACCCCCACCAGGGCAGCAATATCCTAGACCTGGTCATTACCAACATGGGTGACCGGTGTTCCAAACCAGAGGTCAATTCCTCGTTGGTCAGATCTGACCATAAGCTTATCAGCCTAGACATCCACATCCCGCCCTCACCCCCCATTAGGGAAACCACCGTAAAAAAGTTCTCCAAAGCCAACTTCATGCTTCTTAAGACAGAAGTGGCAAACTTCACGACACCCATTCAGATGGACAATAGAGGTACTACTGCTGAGTCCTACACAAATGCACTATATAAGCCCTTACACAAGTGCATGGATCGTGCTATCCCTAACAGAACCAAGATGCTATCCTCCAAAAAAGGAAGCCAATCTGGTGGTCCCCTTGCCATAAATAAATTCTACAACAGAAGAAAGAAACTGTTGCAAAAAAGAGTAAAATCCCATGACTGGAAGAACTCCCTGGTCAGCCTCAGTAAGAAGCTGAGATCCCTCATAAAATCCTCCAAGCTATGAAAACAAAATTGCCACTGATTCTAAAGACAACCACAAAGCATTCTATAGCTATGTCAAAAATCTCAATGGCAACACTCAGATCTGCTCTGAGTTACAGCACAATGGCACTAAATATACAGAACCAATTGATATTTCCAACATTCTAGCAGATAGGTTCAGTGTTAACTTTACCCCCCCTCACCCCCCAAAGGACCCATCTCTATACTGGAAGAATGCAAAGTTCCTGTAATCACAGGTGCACAGGTAAAAACCACACTCTCCAAAGCCAAGAACACAGCATCCATGGGACCTGACAGCATCCCAGGCTGTGTTCTAAATGAACTACAGAATGAACTGGCACCCCACCTAAGCACCATGTTAAATCATAGCCTCACCCCAGGTTTTGTGCCCACTGAATGGCAGACAGTGACGGTAAGCCCACTCCACAAAGGGGGAGCCACCATGGACCCCAGAAACTACTGCCCCATTAGCCTAATGAGCCTGGTCTGCAAGGCCATGGAACGTATCATCATGGAACTTATAAATAAAGATATTGGTAATCTCCAAACCCTGGACCCCACCCAGTTCGGGTTTGTAAAAGGCAGATCATGTCTCCTAAACCTGACTGACTTCTTTGAAGCAGTCACCAAAGATGTAGATGAGGGTAAGGTGGTTCACACAGCCTATCTAGATCTCGCCAAGGGTTTTGACACCATCCCCCACTCTGAAATTATAGATAAACTCATTAAACTAGGTAGAAATCCCTGTCACAAGATGAGTTGCCAACTGGCTCACTGACAAAACCCACACTGTGAAAGTAGCAGACTCCAAATCTGACTTCAGACCAGTGACAAGTGGAGTACCACAGGTTCAGTCCTGGGTCCTCTCCTGTTTGGTATCTACTTTTCTGAAGTACAGGCTAACACAGAAGGTCTTTGGCTAATGAAGTTCGCAGATGGCTGGAAACTAGGAGCCGTAATTGAAACTCCTAACGATGTGCACATCCTACAAAAGGGCCTCACTGAGACAGATGCCTGGTGTCAAAGCCAAGGCCTCAAGCTCAATGCCAAAAAGTGCATTGTCATCCCCTTTGGTAAAAACTCTGTACCCATGAGCTACCACATAGGTGGTAGTCTACTTAACACTGAAAGTGTGATAAGAGACCTTGGGACACAAGTGGACAGTAGTCTCTCCTTTGATAATCACATCGCCACAGTAGTCAGGAAATCCTTCTACGTGGCACACCTCATCACAAAAGGTTTCTTATCCAGGAAAAAGAGGTCATTCTTCCCCTCTACTCATCACTCATTAGACCCATTATAGAGTACAACACCCCTTTTGGTATGTACCTCACAAGACATCTACAACAACTGGAAAGGCCGCAGAAATACCTCACAAAGAGGATTACCGGCCTCAAACAGATGCCCTACTCAGACCGTCTCAAAAAACACCAGCTTTACTCTATCACATATCGCCTACTCAGAGGTGATCTCTGCATAACATACAAAGCTATGTCAAACCCAGAGCTGTTGGACATGCTCCACTTAAAGAAATCCCAATCCCTCCAGGCTACACTCTTTAGGGATCTAAACCTTGTCACCACAATAAACAGAACATGCTGGAGGGATAGATCCCTGTCCCAGAGACTTCCCATACTCTGGAACAAGCTACCTAGCTATATCAAACAAAGCTCCTCATTAGCACTCTTCAAGAAAAATCTTGATGATTGGATGGGAAATAGGAAATTTGCCCTGGGGATCACCTCTGTGCTTCTGCTCGATAGGAGCACATGAAAATGATTTTCTTGGGTGGCGAAAGCCAGGGCACCTTTTTGGCTAGGCTTGTATAGACCCTAGGACCGATAGCCTAGTACCTACCTATGAACCTATGAATTTGTTGAACAGTAGGTTTGCTATATCTTCTGGCTCAGTATAGGTGGCTCCACTTAAAAGGAGCTCTGCACACAACTGAATATTGCCTTTGAGGTTGTGGATATAGCTAAGAATGCCTTGTGGTTGTTCTTGGCCTGGGAGTCCAAATTTACCTCAAATTTGGCTTTCTAGACTTTATTTGTCTTCTAAGTTGTTTGTTTAGTTTGATAAGAGTGCTTTTATCCTACTCGGTGCTGTGCCTCCTAATTTTTGCCATGATTTTCTTCCTTCTGTTATGCTGCCTATTGATTATGTGATTCTACCAGGGTGGCTTGTTTTTTTGAGTTACTTCTGTACTTCCTGGTAGGTACAGCTGCCTCCATGAAGCTGTTAACATGCTTGCATAGGGTTTCTGTGAACAATTCTGTGTAGACAGCAGTGATCTCTCGGTTTATGAACAAAAGATAAAGCAGTGTACCAGTACCACAGATCAGACACCTTGTAGAAGCAGTAGAAATTAATCAAAATCACATTTAATCAAAGTTGCAAGTAAAATACAACTTTCACAGTCAATCTGCTTCATCAGGCTGTTACAATTACATGCACCATCAGACCATTTAAATAGTGGTCTATTGATTAAAACAATTAATGTATTATCGAATTAACATATCTCACCTAACTGAAAAAAGCATTCAACTATTTACTACAACTATCTAAATCTTTTTATTTAGGTTTTAAAGTAAAAACATCATTCAAACCTGGCGGAAAAAAAAACTAAAATATAATATCCATTTATTTTCAAATCATTCTGTAACATTATATATGCCACCACCTCTGTTATTAATTATAACATTCTGTAAGATTAAAAATTTAAAAGAATGAGTACTATCAGTGTTAGAAATATGTTTATACAGAGAATTTGTCTCTATTTTTCTCATTTCAGCCATATGACTTGAATACGATCCTTAAGGCGCTGATTAGTTTTCCCCATATAATTGACACAGTAGAAAAGAATAAACTCCAACAAAGGAATCCACAAAAGAATTAAAATACAACCAGGTCCACCACAGAACGAGGGTGACAATAAGGCAAAGACCACGAACAGATGTAAAGGAAGCTGTTTAATCCACACAAGCACATCAACTGAGCGCTTTCACCAGATATACTGGTATCATCAGAGTCTTACAAAATCATTACACCCAGCTTGTTCATTTATATAATCATTAACACCAATTATTCAATTATAAATTTTTAAATTACTTAAATTTCTTAAAAAGACACATTCAAACTGACAAAATCCAAAGGTAACATACTTAATAAAAATATATGCATATGTATTGAAATGTCATGTAAATCAACCAAAACCCCAAGCATACTCATATTCATTAACAACATACATAAAAATTTTTTTAAAAAAGTATATATATTACTATATATGTATACAGTATAAACTCATCCACAATAAACAATTAGCAAAGGAGATAAAATACTCAATAATATTTTCAGTAATATATTTCATTATACATTTACAAACCCCCCAAAAAAACAAACAACATTAATTAAATGACCCTAGAAGAATTTGTGTAAATAAACATAACACAGTATATTAATCATTGACCACCCATGACCACCATAAAATCTCTACAGTGATATGTGCCTAAATATAATTAGCCCTATGCTTCAGCAGAGGTTTTAAAGATATACTTTCGTTAATCCCTGGAAATTTTGTGGCATTTAACCTAATCTGCCACTCCATCTCTCGTAGGGCTACAAGATTGTTGACATCACCATAACAGTTAGGTTTTATCCTATCCACTATAAAAAACAAAAACTTCTTAAATTGACAACAACTCCTAGTGTGCAAAAAAAGGGCATTGTGGTCATCCCCTCTTCTGATAGAACCGCAATGCTCCCTGATTCTCTCCTTCAAACATCTCGTAGTCTTACCTACATAAAATGCTTCGCATGTCATGCAAGAAGCTACGTATACACAATTGTTTGTAACACAATTACAGCATCCAGGACAAGCAATTGTACGCCCATACCCTGCCACTGTAAGGTTAGAACCTTCAGCTATATATCTACACCATTTACAACGTCCACATTTACTCATTTGTGATCGCATAAACACATCATTTTTCCTCTCCAAGATATCCTTCAAATTATTTCCCCTACTAAACACAATCACAGGAGTGTCACCCAAAATTGTTTTTAAACCTTCACTCAAGAAGTAATCCCACAAGCCCTTCAAATTTGCACATATTTCTAGAGAACTATCATTGTATTTCAATACAAATGTAGGACTAGTCACGTCTATACCCTTGTTACATTCTTCACCATTAGGCTTAGCAATGGTGGAATGTATACCCTTTGTTTTCAAAATCGGGACATATTTACTTCTCCTCTTCCTATACACTTCTTTTTTGATTTTAATTAGAAGTGTCAATGGATAACCCCTCTCCAAAAATAAACCAATCAGTGTATACATCTCATTTTTGAAATCGTTATCATCACTAATCAACCTAGAAAGACGGACCATCTGGCCTTTGACCAAGCCTCTCCTCTGGTGGATCGGATGGCAACTGGTATAGTGCAACATAGAATTAGCATAACTAGGTTTCCTATAAATGTTACTAAGAAACCCCATTTCATTTTTGGAAATCCTGATATCCAAATAATTTGCATACTCACGACTCCAATTATACGTGAATTTTAAAAACCCGGAACAGTTGTTTAAATAATCAATAAATTCCCTAGCACTAACGTCATCACCCTTCCAAAGAATGAGTAAATCATCAAGAAATCTATTGTACAGTAATATATTTTTGACAAATCTAGAATTGAAGATATTTTCTTTTTCCCAGGCCAACAGAACCAAATTGGCAAAAACTGGGGCACACTTAGCACCCATTGCTACCCCAGTTAACTGCTTGTACCTTTCCCCTTCAAAGGTAAAAAAGTTGTTGTTAAGCACCAATTCCATTAGCCCATGACAAATCTCCAATTTCTCAGAATTGAAACTCATACTAGAATGCAAACTGTCATAAAATAGCTCTAGCCCCTCTTGATGTGGGATGACAGAAAATAAATTGATGACATCGATTGTCAAAAAACCAAAGCTACCCAGCTGGCCTGGGAAAAAGAAAATATCTTCAATTCTAGATTTGTCAAAAATATATTACTGTACAATAGATTTCTTGATGATTTACTCATTCTTTGGAAGGGTGATGACGTTAGTGCTAGGGAATTTATTGATTATTTAAACAACTGTTCCGGGTTTTTAAAATTCACGTATAATTGGAGTCGTGAGTATGCAAATTATTTGGATATCAGGATTTCCAAAAATGAAATGGGGTTTCTTAGTAACATTTATAGGAAACCTAGTTATGCTAATTCTATGTTGCACTATACCAGTTGCCATCCAATCCACCAAAGGAGAGGCTTGGTCAAAGGCCAGATGGTCCGTCTTTCTAGGTTGATTAGTGATGATAACGATTTCAAAAATGAGATGTATACACTGATTGGTTTATTTTTGGAGAGGGGTTATCCATTGACATTTCTAATTAAAATCAAAAAAGAAGTGTATAGGAAGAGGAGAAGTAAATATGTCCCGATTTTGAAAACAAAGGGTATACATTCCACCATTGCTAAGCCTAATGGTGAAGAATGTAACAAGGGTATAGACGTGACTAGTCCTACGTTTGTATTGAAATACAATGATAGTTCTCTAGAAATATGTGCAAATTTGAAGGGCTTGTGGGATTACTTCTTGAGTGAAGGTTTAAAAACAATTTTGGGTGACACTCCTGTGATTGTGTTTAGTAGGGGAAATAATTTGAAGGATATCTTGGAGAGGAAAAATGATGTGTTTATGCGATCACAAATGAGTAAATGTGGACGTTGTAAATGGTGTAGATATATAGCTGAAGGTTATAACCTTACAATGGCAGGGTATGGGCGTACAATTGCTTGTCCTGGACGCTGTAATTGTGTTACAAACAATTGTGTATATGTAGCTTCTTGCATGACATGCGAAGCATTTTATGTAGGTAAGACTACGAGATGTTTGAAGGAGAGAATCAGGGAGCATTGCAGTTCTATCAGAAGAGGGGATGACCACAATGCCCTTTTTTTGCACACTAGGAGTTGTTGTCAATTTAAGAAGTTTTTGTTTTTTATAGTGGATAGGATAAAACCTAACTGTTATGGTGATGTCAACAATCTTGTAGCCCTACGAGAGATGGAGTGGCAGATTAGGTTAAATGCCACAAAATTTCCAGGGATTAACGAAAGTATATCTTTAAAACCTCTGCTGAAGCATAGGGCTAATTATATTTAGGCACATATCACTGTAGAGATTTTATGGTGGTCATGGGTGGTCAATGATTAATATACTGTGTTATGTTTATTTACACAAATTCTTCTAGGGTCATTTAATTAATGTTGTTTGTTTTTTTGGGGGTTTGTAAATGTATAATGAAATATATTACTGAAAATATTATTGAGTATTTTATCTCCTTTGCTAATTGTTTATTGTGGATGAGTTTATACTGTATACATATATAGTAATATATATACTTTTAAAAAAAAATTTATGTATGTTGTTAATGAATATGAGTATGCTTGGGGTTTTGGTTGATTTACATGACATTTCAATACATATGCATATATTTTTATTTTATTTTTTATTTTTATTTTTACATTTGTTGACCGGGCTAGTCTAACTGGATATATGTCCATTTTCAGTAGAGGCCCGGGGAGAAAAGTTCCATACTTGAATATTAAGACAGTTAACAATACATAGAACTATTAAGAATAAATACAGAGGTAGCAATGGTCAAGTGAACAGTTATAATAATACATTTGTGAAGTAACAGTATTAGTGGAAATTAAACAATTCTATAAAAAAAAAACTAAACTAAAAACAATTCTAAAAATCACACTAAGTGGTATGAGCAGGTCATACTTATAGGAAAGAGAATATATGTGTCATTATGTAATTAAAGAGGAAGAGTAGTAGTAGGATATGGAAGTACTGGTAAAAGGAGGAGGGATAGGTTAAGAATAGAAGAGGAAAAAAGAAGTCAGTCAGGGTTAGTGCATGGACAAAGCCAATGGGCTGTCAGATGTTCTTTAAGATGTTTTTAAAAAGAAGAAGAAGCAAGTGTAGATAATTCAGCAGGAAGCTGATTCCAGAATTTTCCTGCCGTGTTTGAGAAAAGTGAATCTCCGGCTTTGTTGTTGGCTTTATTAGAGGAAACTAGAAGCTTGTTAGCAGAGCGTAGTGAAGCTAGATTAGTGTAAGGTGTAATTAGATGAGTGAGGATAGGGGTATTGTTAGGGTGATACAGGGTCTTGTGTATGATAAGTAATTGTTGAAAGAGTATCTGGTTTTTCAGTTCTAGACATCCAAGTTGTTTGAGGTTAAGGCAGTGGTGAGTTTTAAAGGGGGAACATGTGATGAATCTAGCTATACTGTTATAACAGGTGGAGAGTTTGGAAAGGTTATTATTGGATAGGTTGGTATATATAACAGAGGCATAGAAGAGGGTAGAGATAAGGTGGGTTTGGGCAATTGCTTTCCTTGCAGGAGGGGTAAGGAATGGTTTTATTCTATAGAAGGTGCCAAGTTTTCTGTAAACAGACTTTATAGTAGAGTTTATGTGTTCATCGTAGTTGAGATGGTTATCAATAGTTACACCTAGTAGGCGGGTTGTAGTCTCTGGGTTGATGTTGGTACCATTATTAGAGGTTAAAGAGAAGGAAGGAATGGGTGATTTATGAGTAGGAGTAAAAAGCAGTAGTTTTGTTTTTTTGGGATTAAGGAGGAGGCAGTGTTGCATAAACCAGTTTTCCACGTTCTGAAAAACAGTTTGGGTAAGGGAGTGGAGAGAGGATATATTCTTGGCTGTGCAGATTAAAGTGGAGTCATCAGCATATTGAATGCAGGTGGCTTGGGGTAAGTTCATGTGTAAGTTATTAATAAATAAGGAGAAGAGTAGGGGACCTAGGATAGAGCCCTGGGGTACTCCAATATTTACTGGAAGTAGTGAAGACAGATTGTTATGCCAAAGTACTGCTTGTTGTCTATTTTCCAGATAAGACCTAAACCATTGTATGGCTTGAGCATTGAGGGAGTGAGCCTTTAGTTTGTTTAATAGTAGATTATGATTAACCATGTCAAAGGCTTTTGACAGGTCAATGAATAGAGCAGAGGAGAATGAGTTATTGTTACGATTTTTATATATAGTGTCAGTAAAGGATAAAAGAGCAGTAGATGTGCTATGGAATGGCCTGAAGCCATGTTGGCAGTTTGCCAGTAGGTTATTTTGTAGTAAGTGGTTAAGCAGTTGTTTGTGAATACATTTTTCCATTATCTTAGCTAATGGGGAGAGTAGAGCAATAGGGCGAAAGTTAGAGAGCTCAGTAGATGGTCCTCCTTTATGCAGAGGGATGATATGGGATATTTTCCATAAAGCAGGGATTTTGCCCTCAGAGATAGTTCTGTTAATAAGGATTGAGATGGGATAATCTATGGCTTTTGCGGCAATTTGTAGGTATTCAGATGGGAGATGGTCAGCAGAAGGGGTACAAGGTTTCAATTTTTGAAGAAGCTTACAGATGAGAGAAGTAGATGCAGGTTGTATTTGAAAGGTGGGTAAAGAAGTATTGCAGTTATTAGGTTGGGTATCAGTGGGAGATGGTAAAGAATTGGCTAGGGTTTGAATGGCATCTGTGAAATAGTTATTAAAGGCATTGGGGATTAGGTTGGAGTTGCTATTGTTGAAACCGGTAGGGTCAGGAGTAGTAGTGTGACCTGGCTGAAGAAGTTTATTTATCCCAGACCAGAATTTTTGTGGGGTTTGTTGAAGGTGTAGAAAGAAATCCTTTTTGTCTCTAAGAATATCCTTTTTGGTGGTATTTCTTAGTTGTTTAAATTGGAGGTGGGTTGTTGTGCATTTGGTAGATCTCCATTTGGCCCAGATTTTATTTCTAAGGAGTATCTTTTGCCTAGTTTGTTTTGTAAGCCAAGGGGCAGATTTGGTTTTTATTCTAGTGGAGCGGTAAGGTGCATGGGAGTACAATTAAATCAAAATACAAATCAAATTAAAAATATAATTAAAAAAATATTGGCCCGTATTGTCACAAGTGCCAGAATTAAAAGACATTAGCACAACAATGCCCTCTTTTTATTAAGTATGTTACCTTGGATTTTGTCAGTTTGAATGTGTCTTTTTAAGAAATTTAAGTAATTTAGAAATTTATAATTGAATAATTGGTGTTAATGATTATATAAATGAACAAGCTGGGTGTAATGATTTTGTAAGACTCTGATGATACCAGTATATCTGGTGAAAGCGCTCAGTCGATGTGCTTGTGTGGATTAAACAGCTTCCTTTACATCTGTTCGTGGTCTTTGCCTTATTGTCACCCTTGTTCTGTGGTGGACCTGGTTGTATTTTAGTTTTCCCCATATAAAACAAAGAGCATTTGATGCATCTTGCCATGTATATCACATTCTTCATATTACAATTGCTATACGCATGTACATAAAAAGGACATTTCCTAATAGGATACATAAAACTATGTTCAGTATAGATATATTTACAAAAGATATAACAATTACACTCACAAGTTCCTCTTTTAGTAGCAATGATGTCTCTCTTTCTTTGCAGCATAGCTTATTCTTAAGAGTACTACATTTCTTACAACCAAAAGAGGGCATTGTTGTGCTAATGTCTTTTAATTCTGGCACTTGTGACAATACGGGCCAATATTTTTTTAATTATATTTTTAATTTGATTTGTATTTTGATTTAATTGTACAGCAATTTTTAATTAATATTCTTGTTTGAGATTCATGTTTATTGCATTATTTTTTTGTAATCTGGAGCTTTTCTCCTCGGGTCTCCACTGAAAATGAGCTATTAGCCCAGTTGGACTAACCCGGTTAACAAATGTCAATAAATTAATAAATAAATAAATAAATATGTTAATATACATCTACATACTACTGGTTTTCCTTTGCTTTTATTTCCTTTTGCATTTATATTAACTGTGTGGTATAAATCTGAAAATACTGGGGAATATTTCTTTTGTCTGTCTCTAAGTATCTCATCTTTGATGCTCTGGACCTGTTGGATGGAATAACCTCTTTTGGTTATAAGAAATGTAGCACTCTTTAGGAATAAGCTATGCTACAAAGAAAGAGAGACATCATTACCACTAAAAGAGGAACTTATAAGTGTAACTGTTGTATCTTTTGTAAATATATCTATACTGAACATAGTTTTATACATCCTATTCGGAAATGTCATTTTTATGTACAAGCTTATGGTGACTGTAATATGAAGAATGTGATATACATGGAAAGATGCATCAAATGCTCTTCGTTTTATGTGGGGAAAACTAATCTACATCTTAAGGATCATATTTTGAGTCATATATCTGAAATAAGTAGGAAAGTAGAAACAAATTCTCTATATAAACATATTTCTAATACTGATAGTACTCATTCTTTTATGTTTTAATCTTACAGAATGTTATAATTAATAATAGAGGTGGTGACATATATAATGTTACAGAACAATTTGAAAATAAATAGATATATTTTAGAGCTCTTTTTCCGCCAGGTTTGGATGATGTTTTTACTTTAAAACCTGAATTAAACATTTACATAGCTGTATTAAATAGATCACTGCTTTTTTTTAGTTAGGTGAGATATGTTAATATGATAATAGATTAATTGTTTTAATTAATAGATCACTATTTAAATGGTCTGATGGTGCATGTAATTGTAAAAGCCCGATGAAGCAGCTTGACTGTGAAAGTTGTATTTTACTTGCACCTTTGATTAAAATGTGATTTTAATTAATTTGTACTGCTCCTACAAGATGTCTGATCTGTGGTACTGGTATACTGTTTTAGCTTTTGTGCCTGTCATGTAGATAAACCCATTTTATCAGTTTGGTTCCCTTTTATTGGACTTCCCTGGGTTTATGGGAGCTTAAAATTTCATCAGGCTATAACTTAATAGTACAAAGTTATCCTTAGAGTAGTTTCTGAATATTCCATGATTAGCTGGGGTTCCACTTTTTATTTTTACTTCAAAGGAGACCATTCTATGATCTGACCTTACCAGAGAAGACATTACACTAGGGAGTGTGCAACATTCTCCCATATTAGTGAGGATCAAATCCAGTATTGTTGCACCCCTTACTGGTGTATTGACAATCTGGTCCAGGGAGTTTGTGTTTACAAAATCCAGGAATCTCTATGCCTGTACGTTTTGTGTCATATATGATTCCCAGTTAATAGTGGGATAATTAAAGTCACTCATGAATATGATATTGGGCTGGATGGTGAGTGTTTTCAATAAGTTTAAATACTGGTATGAATTTCCTGGGTCATAGAGGGGACATATAGCTTGCAAGGAAGTGGCATCGGATTTTTCTTATGGTGATTTGAATGTGGACAAGTTCAAGTGCATCATCCTGTTTGACCTCCCTTGAGGTATATTTATTTTTGATGCAAATCAAGACAACTCCAACTTTAGTCCCTGTCTCTGTATTAGTGGTCTAAATGTGTAGAAGGCATTATAACCTTGCACTGTTGGTGTGCTCTTCATGGCTTTAAACTGCACAGACATTAGCATTCTCTAGGGTGAAGAGAGTTTCTAGGGAGTGGAGTGTTTTGTTTAGACTCCTAGCTTTGGGCAGTAACATCTTTAGATTTTCTTGGTTTTAATTTGCTATGTCAGAAGTACTTTCAGTTTGGCATTGCATAAAAAAGCCACAATGGAAGTGGACAATGTTTTAGCTAATATTCAAAAGCCTAGAGGGGAGAGATGCAGACCATCCCTGGCAAAGCAGTGTGGTCTGTTGTCCATCTCCTTCCATGCTGAGAAATATTGCACCCCTTAGAATGACACCAGAAACTAAGCCAATTATTAAAGACAGTCATCTGTTCTTCATATTGTGGCATCATCCTTGGAGAACGTAAAATGCTGCTCAATTCTAGGCTCATACCAGTCTGGGACATGCATTCTGAGAGCTCCATGATATCTCTCTTCACATAGTCTAGGGAGGTACATCTCAGGTCATTTATACCCACATGGACTATGACTGAGTCATACTGGTACTTGTGGTCCAATGACCCAAGTGCATGCATAATGTGCCAGATCCTGGCCCCTCATTAGCAACTGACTGACTTATTCCTTACTCAGCCTCCTGAGAGGGACATCAGTGTGTCTCACAATGGAGTCACTAATGAATACAATGTAGGATTCTGTGATGGCTTGCCTTATGGGCTTAGAAATAGAGGGTCCAAGAGATGTGGCAGCATGTGTTGATGTGGGTGTTGTTTTAAAAGAGTGCATTTGGGGTTGCTGAGGGTGTTTGTTATGTGTACTTCATCTAGGAAGTATTTGGGGTTTATGAAGGTTACATTTAAGTACCTTGGCATACGTGGGTTTATGTGTCTGCTTTGAATTGTGTGTGATGGGTACAGTGTGTGTACTACTGGCAACCGTTATTGCCATTAGGAGTGCTTTTATGTGAGAACTTTGCCTCCTGTGACATTGTGTAAATACATCTCTTGCATGCCATATCAAGATAAGTTATATAATTACCTAAAGAATAAGTAGTAATAATTCTTAGGTTCATACTAGAGTAACAAAATAAAAACAAACCACTGCCAGACTGAAAAACAATAAGAGAAAAAACAGCACTTTAGCATAAATCCTATTTAATCACCACTTTTGTCAGCAAGACTTCATCAGAAATACAAACTCCATGAATTCTAAAACTCATATATATTCTCAGTCCATTAATTAACAATAATTACATTACGTCAATAAAACAATCAATCAATCAAATATGCTTAAGGAAACAAACAACGTATTTAAAATGACAAATATAAAATGTATAATAACTTATTTATTTAACAACTTTTGCATACACCCTACGATCTTTTAAAAAACATTTGATATTAATGGCATCATTTAAGACTGGGGACATGTCTGCCCTTAATGTTATCTGCCATTTAGTCTGCCTTTGTTCTAAATAATTTTTAAAATTTCCCCCTCTTAGACTCAATTGACCTTGTTCCAAAACAGAAAATAAAAACTTATTGAAACTATTACATTCAATACTATGTCTATAAAGGGCATTTCTGCTGTCTTTATTCTTTATACTATTTATATGTTATCTAATTATGATATATAGAAGCCTGGTGGTCATGCCAACATAAAATTTTGGGCATGTGCTACAAACTGCAATATAAATCACTTCTAAACTTTTGCATGAAGAATAACCTGTGACTGGAATAGTGTAAGAAAAATGTGGTAAATCTGTAAATGGCCCTTCCAAAATATATCTACACATACTACACCCGTGACATATATGCATGCCATGTACTTTGCTAATACATTTTATGTCAGTAACAAAAGAATCTCTACCCTTTTCCAACAAAGTTTTTAAATTAAAATCATTCCTATACACAAAACTAGGTTTTGTACCAACACTGTTCACCAGTTCATGATTACCTTCCACAATGTTCCAATTTCTTGAAATCACATTTTTGATGATACTCCCATCAGTTGTCATAGGTATCCCAAAACTAAAATGTCTTTCATTAGAAGAAACCTTTTTGTTTGGGGCAAGCTCAAGAACTTTTTTTTTATAACAGGCGGATACCTATCCTCTCTTCTATCCCATACATATTGCATCTGTTCATCCAATAATTTTTCGTCATAGCCTCTTTCCATAAAAAGCTTTTGGATAAACATGAATTCATCTGCCAGACAGTGAGCCTCATTGGTCATCCTGGTGGCTCAGATGAATTGTCCTTTATGAATATTGTTTTTTATATACTTCGGATGTTGGCTAGAATAATGTAGATAACTATTCATAAAAGTTGTTTTCCTATGAATGTTGCTTACAAACTTTTTATTTCTATTATCCCATTCCAAATGGACATCCAAATAATTGATGGATGTACCAATATCACCAGCTGTAAACTTTAGAAAGGTTGAACTCAAATTGAGTTGTCCGAGAAATGAATCAACTTCTTTACATCCCCGGAGCTGCTATGCCGTTGGCAGCAATTGAACTTGGAAGTAAGTTTAAAATACATGCATTTGTTAAATGACTATTTCACTCCCGTAGAAGAGTCTTTGAGGTCCAAGATAAATGAACGTTATGTGATGCTTAATGAGAACTTTGGTGGTTCATTGTTAGAAGAAAATTTGAATATAGTTTTGGACAATGTCTCTCAATATGAAAGAAAGCTTCTTTCACAGAAGCAGAATAAACTTAAACGGGACATCACAGATTTCCAACTGGGTAATATTTTTACTTGGCCCAGACTCACTGGGCCTGATACTGCCCCTATCGATAAAGCTAATAGTGGAACAAATGGTACTGTCGTTGATAAACATACTGACATTTCTAACAGGTCAGCCTCTGGTATTAATCATACGATCCAGTCCGGAGGGCAAGAACTACCTGTCAACAGTACCAGTAGCAGTAATCTGATCACTAACACACCAGAAAAAATTAATAAGGAGGTGGATAGAGTATGTCAGCCCAACGGTTCTACTGTTGAGTGCACATCTGATGTCATTATTGTGTCACACAATAAGTCACCAGTCCCTGAACCCTCAGTACGAAGTAAAACCAAGCCTTTGGCTAGGCAGAATGACATGGTACCAAATGCACTTACAGCCTCGGCACCACAATCAGAGAATTTATCATTTAATTTAACCCACCCTTTTCCCATCAAGGACTACAAAGGGGACGGAAGGGGACGGTCACTAAGCAGAGGCAGGCAGAAGAGGAAACAGTCGTTCGACAGCCTACCCAACAGGAATATCAAAAGGATGTGGGAAGACAAGGGGAGAGGCAAGATGTCACCACAGACTTAGTACACAATTTATCTTCTAAAATACTTTATGCTGATGATTTATCGGTCCTGTCCAAGGGCCTATCTTTTATTCCAACTTCTAGAAGTAAGTTTGAAGAGACTATTCGTGATTTTAAATTATTTGTGAGAAATATTTCTCTACGTTTAACTTTCAGAGACAGTAGTTATGGCCCTCTGGCCTATAACTTTAAGCGTCCGAGCACTTTCACACCACCTATGCACCCGTTGTTGATGGCTTTTAGTAGATTGGTGGAAGATGACCTATATAAAATGAGAGACAACAACACCAAGAAAAGATATACTAAGTATAATCTAACCAAGGCAGAGAATGAAGCCTTGTACAAACTGAGTAATGATCCATTAATATGTATTAGACCAGCTGATAAGGGTGGTGGTCTAGTAATAATGGACACTGCAGATTATGTTAACAAAATGTTTTCCATGCTAAGTGACAAGCAGTTTTATGAATCCATAGAAATAGATGTTGTTAAATTTTACGAACATAAAGTACACCAGTTCCTAATAGGCCTTCTAAATAGTAACATCATAGATCATGATCTATTTTTATATTTAGATGTACCCACCGCCAAACTACCCGTGATTAATGGTATACCAAAAATACATAAGGACCTCTTGAACCCTCCCCTCAGGCCTATTGTCTCTGGAAGTGGGTGGGTAACTGAGCCCCTGTCCATATACATAGAGAACAATTTGAGACCAGTTGTAGACAACAATGTAAACATACTAAAAGACACAAAACAGTTCTTAATAGAGTTGTATGAATATCTTAAAACCACAGTAGACTTGGATGGTATCATCTTCGTCACTATGGATGTACATTCCCTATTTACTGTCATCCCGAATGGGACAGGTATAGATATGTTACATCGTTATTTAATAAGGGAATCTGGTTTTTCTGATATTAAAATTGATTTGTTATTGTCTTTGTTAAAATTAGTTTTACACAATAATTTGTTCTGTTTTAAGGGGAAATGTTTTTTACAGAAAGATGGCGTAGCTATGGGCACTTCTTGTGCCAATAGCTACGCCAACTTGTTTATGGCTCAATGGGAATATGATTATATGTTTTGTTTACCACATTTTCAAGACCATGTTTTATTTTATAAACGATTTGTAGATGATTTGTTTATGTTATGGAGAGGGACAGAAGTGGAATTACAAACATTTATTGAGTCTATTAACACTGCTACCACTTATATTAAGTTTAGTCATGAATGTTCTCCAGATAAAATCCCATTTTTGGATATTTATGTTGAAAAATTACCAGGAGGCCTTATTAATACTGGATTGTTTAGGAAACCATGTCATAAAAATACATTGTTGCACCGTACCAGCATGCATCCTCAATATGTCTTTAATAATATAATAAAAGGCCAGGCCATGAGGGTCTCGAGATATAATTCCAGTGAGAATAAATATGGTAGTGACTTAATGGACCTTAGGGGGAGGTTATTGGAAAGAGGCTATAAAGACAGTGATATCATGAAAGGTATTGCTGATATCCCATATTTAAGAGATAACTCAGCTCATCCATACTTTTCGACAAAGAAGTCTCAAATGTGCATATGATGAAACACAACACTGATGGAATAGCGTTCTCAATCTTATACACTGAAGACGAGGAACCATAAAAGATGTTGTACGGTCACATTGGGATATTTTGATGTCAGACACACAAATAAAAGGGATTATAGGTGAACAACCACGTTTTAGGTACAGAAACAAGAAAAACCTAAAGAATATCTTATGTGATAGAAGATATTGTCTACCACCTTTGAATAATCTGTTAGGAGGTATGAGAAGGTGTGGGGCATGTAATTTTTGTATGTATGTTGATCTGGATAACAAATTCACACATCCAGTAACTAAATACACATATAAATTTAGGGTACAAGGTGACTGCAATACCATGAATGTAGTCTACCTGGCTACATGCCAGGCATGTGAGTCATTCTATGTTGGAAAAACCAATAGGTATTTTAAAAATCGATTAGAGAACATTTATACGGCATTAGGATGGCCCACAAAACAAACGCTCTGGCTAGGCATGTTATGGAATGTGGAGATGTACACACATTCAAGTTTAAAATAATTGAACAGGTACACTTGGACATAAGAGGTGGGGATGTTAAAAGTTATACTGAAAGTAGAGAAAATAACTGGATAATTAAATTACGTTCAGATATAAAACCAGGATTGAACACTATGTGCTCAGTCAAACCATATCTTAAAATGAGAAAGCTTAGAACTCACAAATGAAGTTATATAGTGCTAGAGGATATTAATAATAAATACACAAGGCACTTTGAATCAGATAGTGGCCAGTAGAAACTAGTATTATATTAGGCGTTCAATGAATGAAATGTTTTACATTTTTATATGTATTTATATGTTTTATAGGTTTTACATGTGTTTTAATGTATAGTCGGATGTTTGCTTTAAGTGAGCTTTTATAAAATAAGATGGTGCTTTAAATCGATTTGAAGAATGCATAGATTCCCGCCTTCTATGGTATTTAAATGTGACTCTATTTGTATTTTATTGTCTGAGTCTGAAGAAGCCTCAAGTAGGTGAAAGCGCTAACTCTTTAATAAATTATTTGTTCGTATAACTGACGTCTGTGACAAGTTTTGTTGGGACCGCTGCTCTGGAAGGAGCCTATGCTGTGTTCGACTCTTCTTACTGTTTGCATTTGTTACTGTTATTACGTTGATTAGAAGAGTCGTTTATTCCGCGTTGCACCCATATTATTTTTACTTTCAGTATTGACTTTAGCGGAAACATGGCCACAATGACACAGGATACCTTGGAATTACCGTATGTGATAAGGAGGACTGAAGAGTCGGAGAATATGTTTAGACCGGAGACGTTAACTAGCACAACTAAACCCACGTCGGAAAGGTTTGCAGAATGCATGCGTAAACGGTCAAACCCATTGATTCTCTATGAGGACAACGGCGTTTTTGGTGAGAACACTGACACTGTTCTAAATAGAGAGGAATTACTAACGGCATTGACAACATTTGAATTAGATATGCTAAAACTAAAGAGATTGCAGTATCAGCGTATGCACTTTGAAGTGTGCATACAGAGAAAAGTGGTTCCGAGGGGATTACGAGTGCTAAAGATGCCAACTACAGGCACAACGTATCCGGAGCTGCTATGCCGTTGGCAGCAATTGAACTTGGAAGTAAGTTTAAAATACATGCATTTGTTAAATGACTATTTCACTCCCGTAGAAGAGTCTTTGAGGTCCAAGATAAATGAACGTTATGTGATGCTTAATGAGAACTTTGGTGGTTCATTGTTAGAAGAAAATTTGAATATAGTTTTGGACAATGTCTCTCAATATGAAAGAAAGCTTCTTTCACAGAAGCAGAATAAACTTAAACGGGACATCACAGATTTCCAACTGGGTAATATTTTTACTTGGCCCAGACTCACTGGGCCTGATACTGCCCCTATCGATAAAGCTAATAGTGGAACAAATGGTACTGTCGTTGATAAACATACTGACATTTCTAACAGGTCAGCCTCTGGTATTAATCATACGATCCAGTCCGGAGGGCCAGAACTACCTGTCAACAGTACCAGTAGCAGTAATCTGATCACTAACTCACCAGAAAAAATTAATAAGGAGGTGGATAGAGTATGTCAGCCCAACGGTTCTACTGTTGAGTGCACATCTGATGTCATTATTGTGTCACACAATAAGTCACCAGTCCCTGAACCCTCAGTACGGCAAAAACTAAGCCTTTGGCTAGGCAGAATGACATGGTACCAAATGCACTTACAGCCTCGGCACCACAATCAGAGAATTTATCATTTAATTTAACCCACCCTTTTCCCATCAAGGACTACAAAGGGGACGGAAGGGGACGGTCACTAAGCAGAGGCAGGCAGAAGAGGAAACAGTCGTTCGACAGCCTACCCAACAGGAATATCAAAAGGATGTGGGAAGACAAGGGGAGAGGCAAGATGTCACCACAGACTTAGTACACAATTTATCTTCTAAAATACTTTATGCTGATGATTTATCGGTCCTGTCCAAGGGCCTATCTTTTATTCCAACTTCTAGAAGTAAGTTTGAAGAGACTATTCGTGATTTTAAATTATTTGTGAGAAATATTTCTCTACGTTTAACTTTCAGAGACAGTAGTTATGGCCCTCTGGCCTATAACTTTAAGCGTCCGAGCACTTTCACACCACCTATGCATCCGTTGTTGATGGCTTTTAGTAGATTGGTGGAAGATGACCTATATAAAATGAGAGATAACAACACCAAGAAAAGATATACTAAGTATAATCTAACCAAGGCAGAGAATGAAGCCTTGTACAAACTGAGTAATGATCCATTAATATGTATTAGACCAGCTGATAAGGGTGGTGGTCTAGTAATAATGGACACTGCAGATTATGTTAACAAAATGTTTTCCATGCTAAGTGACAAGCAGTTTTATGAATCCATAGAAATAGATGTTGTTAAATTTTACGAACATAAAGTACACCAGTTCCTAATAGGCCTTCTAAATAGTAACATCATAGATCATGATCTATTTTTATATTTAGATGTACCCACCCCCAAACTTCCTGTGATTAATGGCATACCAAAAATACATAAGGACCTCTTGAACCCTCCCCTCAGGCCCATTGTCTCTGGAAGTGGGTGGGTAACTGAGCCCCTGTCCATATACATAGAGAACAATTTGAGACCAGTTGTAGACAACAATGTAAACATACTAAAAGACACAAAACAGTTCTTAATAGAGTTGTATGAATATCTTAAAACCACAGTAGACTTGGATGGTATCATCTTCGTCACTATGGATGTACATTCCCTATTTACTGTCATCCCGAATGGGACAGGTATAGATATGTTACATCGTTATTTAATAAGGGAATCTGGTTTTTCTGATATTAAAATTGATTTGTTATTGTCTTTGTTAAAATTAGTTTTACACAATAATTTGTTCTGTTTTAAGGGGAAATGTTTTTTACAGAAAGATGGCGTAGCTATGGGCACTTCTTGTGCCAATAGCTACGCCAACTTGTTTATGGCTCAATGGGAATATGATTATATGTTTTGTTTACCATATTTTCAAGACCATGTTTTATTTTATAAACGATTTGTTGATGATTTGTTTATGTTATGGAGAGGGACAGAAGTGGAATTACAAACATTTATTGAGTCTATTAACACTGCTACCACTTATATTAAGTTTAGTCATGAATGTTCTCCAGATAAAATCCCATTTTGGATATTTATGTTGAAAAATTACCAGGAGGCCTTATTAATACTGGATTGTTTAGGAAACCATGTCATAAAAATACATTGTTGCACCGTACCAGCATGCATCCTCAATATGTCTTTAATAATATAATAAAAGGCCAGGCCATGAGGGTCTCGAGATATAATTCCAGTGAGAATAAATATGGTAGTGACTTAATGGACCTTAGGGGGAGGTTATTGGAAAGAGGCTATAAAGACAGTGATATCATGAAAGGTATTGCTGATATCCCATATTTAAGAGATAACTCAGCTCATCCATACTTTTCGGACAAAGAAGTCTCAAATGTGCATATGATGAAACACAACACTGATGGAATAGCGTTCTCAATCTTATACACTGAAGACGAGGAACCATAAAAGATGTTGTACGGTCACATTGGGATATTTTGATGTCAGACACACAAATAAAAGGGATTATAGGTGAACAACCACGTTTTAGGTACAGAAACAAGAAAAACCTAAAGAATATCTTATGTGATAGAAGATATTGTCTACCACCTTTGAATAATCTGTTAGGAGGTATGAGAAGGTGTGGGGCATGTAATTTTGTATGTATGTTGATCTGGATAACAAATTCACACATCCAGTAACTAAATACACATATAAATTTAGGGTACAAGGTGACTGCAATACCATGAATGTAGTCTACCTGGCTACATGCCAGGCATGTGAGTCATTCTATGTTGGAAAACCAATAGGTATTTTAAAAATCGTATTAGAGAACATTTATACGGCATTAGGATGGCCCACAAAACAAACGCTCTGGCTAGGCATGTTATGGAATGTGGAGATGTACACACATTCAAGTTTAAAATAATTGAACAGGTACACTTGGACATAAGAGGTGGGATGTTAAAAGTTATACTGAAAGTAGAGAAAATAACTGGATAATTAAATTACGCTCAGATATAAAACCAGGATTGAACACTATGTGCTCAGTCAAACCATATCTTAAAATGAGAAAGCTTAGAACTCACAAATGAAGTTATATAGTGCTAGAGGATATTAATAATAAATACACAAGGCACTTTGAATCAGATAGTGGCCAGTAGAAACTAGTATTATATCAGGCGCTCAATGAATGAAATGTTTTACATTTTATATGTATTTATATGTTTTATAGGTTTTACATGTGTTTTAATGTATAGTTGGATGTTTGCTTTAAGTGAGCTTTTATAAAATGAGATGGTGCTTTAAATCGATTTGAAGAATGCATAGATTCCCGCCTTCTATGGTATTTAAATGTGACTCTATTTGTATTTTATTGTCTGAGTCTGAAGAAGCCTCAAGTAGGTGAAAGCGCTAACTCTTTAATAAATTATTTGTTCGTATAACTGACGTCTGTGACAAGTTTTGTTGGGACCGCTGCTCTGGAAGGAGCCTATGCTGTGTTCGACTCTTCTTACTGTTTGCATTTGTTACTGTCATTACGTTGATTAGAAGAGTCGTTTATTCCGCGTTGCACCCATATTATTTTTCTTTACATCCCCCTTCAATTATGAAAACCAAGTCATCAATGATCCTTTTATAGTATAACACTCAAAAAGTCTTATGATAAGACATTAGAGTCTCATACTCCCACAATCCCATAACTATGTTAGCAAATGAGGGGGCTACGGGTGACCCCATGTCTATACCTTGGATCTGTTTATAATACTTATGGTTAAACAAAAAAATTATGATTTGATAAAATAATATCCAACAAATTACAATGAAAATTAATACAAGTTGTATCATAATTAGTGAATTTATTTAAATAGGCTCTAACATATTCAATGCCCAATTCATGGGATATACACATGTATAAGCAAACTACGTCCAAGGTAAACATGACATATCTCTTAGGATCAAAAACCACTCTCTCATTGAACTCTCTGACACTTTCCAAAAAAAACTCCATGACTCTTTCAAAAAAGACTCCATTTGATGAATTAATGGTTGTAGAAAGGTATCTACTATGATGGATATACCTTCAGTAACACAGTTAGGGGCTGATATAATTGGCCTAAAGGGAGGACTCTTATGAGTCTTGGGAATACCGAATAAAACACCTAGTTTAGGGTTCTCAGTGCTACAAAAGTTATACTTAGCTTCATTTAAAATCATCAGCCAACAGGCTATCATGCAAAAAGCAAGAGATATATTTGTAACATTTAAAAATATCTGTGCTGTTTGCTTTCGTGTATTCACATTCATTAGACAACATTACTTCTATTTTCAAAATGTGTTCATTTTGGTCCATAATGACAAGCATGCCTCCTTTATCACGTTTCATTATACGAATGGACTTGTTTTCACATAAATCTTTCATAGCCATTCTTAGTTCCTTACTCAAATTGTTGAAAGGCTTAAACGTTTTGTTTTTATTACGACATAATAAATCTCTTAATTCATTTTCACATGCTAATTCAAACACCTTTAAGGTGTGATTTAACAAAGGGTTATAATTAGAAAGCTTAACTAATAAACTTTCTGTGCTTTTCACATCTTTCAATAAATAACACAAGTTCAATTTTCTTCTATACTTTTACAAATCTAGAATAATGTTAGTGGTGTCCATCTTCGTTGAAGGCACAAATTTATACCCAATCTTAAGAGTTCCACATGATGTTTATTTAATTCAAAACTAGACAAATTTAAAATGTCTTTTATATATGTATTGTACCTTGTTTTCCGTGGAAGACTCGGATGACTTCCATCCCTTTTTCTGAGTTGTCATAGGCTTTAATCTTGTTTGTCTCTGTTCTTTTTTGAAAACTAAAAAAGTTTTCAGTTTAGCCCCAAGTTCCTTGATATTTTCATTGTTACGTGAAGATTGTATAACAGCTTCATCTTGAAGCGTTATAGGCTCAGCCATAGCATTAGCATTGTCATTTAAGCCCTCGACAATCTTTTTTTGACTTGTATGAGTCACTGGAACAGTTCCGCTTTTGGTTATGTCAGCGAAAGTAGTGGGCCTCATTGGTCTGCGCTGTTTAAAGTAGACTGGCCTAGAAGCTCATGGATTTTTGCTGAAAAGTGAAGAATTGGTGTTTCTATTAGGTAAAAAAAGTTAAATAAGCAGTATCAGTTTCAGAAGCTGTTAGGTCACAATCTAATTTATTATTCTTCCTTTTAATGAGCAGTCTTTCATGTTGTTCAATGTCCTCAAGCATTAATGAATGCTCACTTTCACAAAATTCAAACTGGAACTTAGACTCTATGGCTTGTTCCATCTTAAGGATTTCTTCTTTAAGTTCCCTCATAGTATTATTGTTACATTCGATAAGAAACCCTAGGAAACCGATACCAGCTTCATTAAAAAACTCTTTGAGTTTGTTAAAAAATGGGTCTTTATCAGAAATACCATTGGGACACTTGAAAAACCTGAGTCCCTTTGGCACAATACTCATTTCAATTCATTTATGAAAGTATTTGTTTTCAATATCAGTACTTATATATTTCTTGAGTAACTTGTTCAAAGTTTCACACTGTTCTCTATACACAGTCAAATCAACAGGGTCTACCAGTCTCTTTGTACTGGTAAAAGGATCCTCACCATTATTCAACACTGCTGCAATAGTCACATAGGTCTTGTTTGGCTTTACAGCCCTCTCATCCATTGACTCCTTACTTCTTGGACAAATTATATGCTGTCCCCTAGTATTCACCTCAACGACAGTATCAGTATCATCTTCAGACCCAGAAACTGTAGACTCTGCTCGAGAATGCTCATTCAATAGTAGATGTAAAGTTTTTTGAATATCTTCCATAGTCTTTAACAAGAAATGAGCCAAATTCTGTTCTGGAGTCCCTTGGATGGCATAAATACTAACATCCATTAAAGGGTCTCTTTGTGTTTCAGACATGGCAGAAGAATAAGAAACTAATAACAAGACTGATATGGGGAGAAATAAAACTAATAAAATAAAAACAAACCACTGCCAAACTGAAAAAACAGCACTTTAGCGTAAATCCTATTTAATCACCACTTTTGTCAACAAGACTTCATCAGAAATACAAACTCCATGAATTCTAAAACTCATATATATATATATATATATATATATATATATATATATATATATATATATATATATATATATATATATATATCGCATTAATTAACAATAATTACATCACGTCAGTAAAACAATCAATCAAATATGCTTAAGGAAACAAACAACATATTTAAAATAAATATAAAATGTATAATAATGTATTTAACAACTTTTGCATGCACCCTACGATCTTTTAAAAAACATTTGATGTTAATGGCATCATTAAAGCCTGGGGACACGTCTGCCCTTAATTTTATCTGCCATCTAGTCTCTCTTTGTCCTAAATAATTTTTAAAACTTCCCCCTCTTAGACGCAATTGACCTTGTTCCAAGACAGAAAATAAAAACTTATTGAAACTACTACATTCAGTACTATGTGTACTATTTTCAAAACGTATTGATTTTAGTCCATAATGACAAGCATGCCTCCTTTATCACATTTCATTATACGAATGGACTTGTTTTCACATAAATCCTTCATAGCCATTCTTAGTTCCTTACTCAAATTGTTGAAAGGCTTAAATGTTTTGTTTTTATTACAGCATAATAAATCCCTTAATTCTTTTTCACATGCTAATTCAAACACCTTTAAAGTGTGATTTAATAAAGGGTTATAATTAGAAGGCTTAAATGTCATGGGTGTAGTAAGTGTAGATATATTCTGGAAGGGCCATTTATAGATTTTACCACACCTTCCTTACTATATTCCAGTCACAGGTTATTTTTCATGCAAAAGTTTAGAAGTGATTTATATTGCAGTTTGTAGCACATGCCAAAAAATTTATGTTGGCATGACCACCAGGCTTCTGTATATCAGAATTAGAGAACATATAAATAGTATAAAGAATAAAGACAGCAGAAATGCCCTTTATAGACATACCCCAGGATTCAAGAAGCTTGGCGCAAGGACGGTTTTTGCCTTGCGCTGAGCATCTTCATTACAGATGGCGCAGCAGCACCATATGAATATGTATGAGGGTGCACCGCCACAACCTCGACGTGCACAGGAAGCGTGTGTGAGTGCAGGGGGTGTGTACAAGTGCTCAACGGAGGCGTAAACATGCCCAGACACTTGCAAAACCTACTATGCCTACTAGTAGAGCCCACCCCTAATAGTAAGTTAGTAATTCAGTGCCTGTAGATACCAAAATGTATGCTAAGCATACAAGAGTGTCCACGAACAGTGAAATACACTCAAAGTAGTAAACACACAAGCACGTAGTGGAATGTTGAGCCCTGTCCCTAGAACGTTTACAGTTAGATTCCCTGTCCCTGTGTCCCTATTATACATTTGAATGCTGCAATATCGAAGGTGTAAGCAAAGTGCAGCTGCCCTCCGCCGAGCATAGCTTACACATCATATTCATTCAAATAGAGAAAAACATGTGGAATCAACGTAAGTGTCAATAGTGTAGTGTTTAGAGCATCCGCCTAACAAACAGGCATTCACGGTTCGAGCCCAACAAGAGCACATATCATTTTCCATGTGGAATGAATGTCGTTTTGCCGTAAAACCAACATAAGAGTATAGAATGAGATATTTAACTTAAATATCATTCAAGCAAAGTGGCACTGTCATAATGAATAAGGTACTAGTAAGCAGGGGTAAGCATAAATAAGCAGCAGTAAACACATATAAGTACCAGTAAGCAAGTTTGAGGGCACATGCACAGGTCTAAGCAGTGCCTAGCATAGGAAATGTATATAAGTATATACAGATATAATATATATATATATATATATATATATATATATATATATATATGAAGAAAGAACGACGTAACAATAAAGAATACAAAAGGAATGAGAGGGGAATCAACAGCAACCCCAGTATTATATAGCGCTGTCAGCATATGTCATATCCAACTGGGCAGGTATGAGGAAAGCACTGCCACTCACACCACAGGCTGGATATTACCAGTGGGAGTAACATAAGGATTTGATTTGCTAAGACTACTTTAGAGGGTAGTCCCTGTGGACTATCCAAAAAATAGAGAGAGACCTTGGCCTTCCAAAACCAACACACAAGCAAGGTGGAGGTATGTTCAAGACCAAATGGGGGAGAGCCTGAGTAAGATGGGTAGGGACAAGACACAGGGCCCTAACGCCAACGAGAGGGTACGTGGAGGTGTAATGTCATGGGATGCACAAACAAGTGGACAATGGAAGGTGTGTATTTTTGACACGGTATGGAGGAAGGAAATATGGGTATGAATGGAGCCAGGCGTGCCAGGGTTGGATGACCTGGTTCTAATTGAACCGGAACTGACCCGTGAGCGAAGTTTGTTATGTTATTATATGCATATATACATGCACACATGCAGACATCAATATGAAGTACATTCTCTCATTCCGCTTCATTCCGCTAAATAACATATAACAACACTTACAAACCTCAACAGTAGATATGCATAGATAGAATGCAGAAGAGGACGGGACGAAACTGCCGACTAGCAGTGTGTGTATACCAAAGTCAGTGTCCCAAAGATAATAATCAGTGTGAGGACTTCCCCACACATGGAATTCCTGTGATCTGCCTGTGATCTGGATGCCAATTCCTACGCCAATTCCCAAACCGGTCTCGTGTAAAAGAAATACCAAACACGCATACACTGTACGGTATGTTGTGTCATAGTCATACATATTCACTACATGTTATGTCAGCAAGTTAACGTAAGTGTGGATGTAAATGAAGATTAAGTTAGTCTTCTATAACATATATGTCCTACCATTGACAACCTGGAATTCGTGAATAGTATTCTTTGGTCATCACGCCACTCAATGTTTGTGGGGATGGGTTTTGGGAGTTCTGAGGAGTTGGAGGAGTAGTGGTGTGGATAATTCATACAGGAGGAGTGGCTAACGTAGTGGACAGGAGTGTTAGGGAGGCGTTTAACGAAATTGATGACAGGAGTGTTGGGAGGCGCGGACTGTGTTTCAGGACCAGGAGCTATGGGTATGTGGGTATATGTAAAATGAAGCAGCACAGCAATAGTATATTGAGCAGAAGTGCCCCCAACAAAACAGCAATTCCTGTACCGAACTTCTAAACCATATCCACTACCATTTACTATCAGTAATCTCAACATGAACATATCAATAATCATCTGTCCATGTCATAACCTGCAAAATAAGGCAAAAAAAAGAGTCTTGAGTGAAGTGTCATATTGAAAATGAGAGCAAGCAATGAGTAAGCAGGCTGCTATATAAAAGCTCAGGCACACACACCAAGTGTGTTTTATGCGGGGTATGTACAGCTTACAGACACATACACACACACACACACACACACACACACACCACATATACACACACATATATATATATATATATATATATATATATATATATATATATATATATATATATATATATATATATATATATATATATATATATATATATATATATATATATATACATACACACATATATATATATATATATATATATATATATATGTCTGTGTGTGTCTGTGTGTGTGTAGGTGTGTGTGTATATACAAGTGTGATAGGGAAACAAGACACATGAAACATATGTCTAAGCAGGCTTTGCTGACATAAGTGACCAACCCAAGAAACAACAACACGTAGCACCCACCCCAGCCTGGATATGGGAAACATACGTGACAAAGCAACATAAAGAGTCCACTGCTCCTCAGACCAAAGGATACAACTGGGGAAAGATACAACCACTCGTGAATTCAAGGGTTGAACACAGATCAGACCCCGTGGACACAGACAAAACTGCCATTGTGGGACACCCCAAAAGGACCGCCATTCTGGCCACGGTGTATACATACTTTCTGGCCACGGTGGGAACCCTGAGTGGGCAGCGTGGTAGTGAACTGTGAAGGAATGTGTCCAGTGAAGTGTAAGGGGCAGCGGTGGGTGGTGTGCGAGACAGGGAAGAGTGGTGTGTCCAGGTGTTGAGGAGGCAGAGGTGGGTTGGTATGGATAGCAGAGCATATGGGGGGGGTCCAGGTGTCATTGACAAATATATCTCAGCTAGGAGGTTGGCGTGTGTATATGGGCATGGGTGTCACCAAGTATGTAGACACCTGTGCAGCAGTCCCACTGCAGCAAAGTGTAATCTATATGGCAAGGAATGGAGTAATACTGCATAGATGTATAATCTATATGTTATGTGTGTGTATAAAGATATATAGCTGCATATAGATAATATGAAGAGACAGTATACAGTGATACATACCTATATAGAGATATACAGATACATACCCACATATAAATATATACATACAGACACCCATTTTATATATATATATGATATATATTATATCATATATATATATATAATGTAATATATATAATATAAATATATATAAATATATATATATATAGTATATATACTGTATATGACAGTCTATATAGTAATGTAAATATATATACATATATATATATATATATATATAGTATACAGTCCATAAAGACATATATATATATATATATGGTTATATCCGACGAACACGCTCGCTACTCAGATATGACGTTTCCAACCCACTTAATTCAATCATCGCATCGCAATTTATCATCAGATGAAAATATCAAGCACTTTGTCTCGCCAATCTTACATCACAACATGATACAATATGCTCCTGGTCAGGCCAAATGCCTCAATCAATCACCAAGACAATGACAGAACATCAATCAATTTACCCCTGTTGCAACTTTAATCCCAGGAAACAATATAGGCACCTGACTCACAACTACAGATAAATGGCAAACAACAAACGTCACACCATACTTAAAAATACTTAAAACTTCTAAAAAATACCAATAAAGCCATCGCCCATTTACTTGAATAAATACCAGACGTCACAGCCCGGCGCATAAATATCCGCCATATACCGGATAATCCATCGTGCCTCACATTATATATAAATACAAAATCAACTAACTTTGACGAATATGTTCCGCCTTTCAAATTAATAACACAGCTCAATTTATCTACGCTAACATGGCATTGGTCGCAGGTTCAGCCGCAGATATGTATACAGCTCACAAACCTAAAAATATCATCAACCATCCTTTTCCCACGTAGCGGCAGTGGAGACGACAACTCGCACTGCAGCCACTATTGTGTATCCTGTGATACCTGATGCGCAATAACTTAGATCTTACTCCAGACACAGGGTGTGTGGCGTTTTAAACTAATATCAATGTGCATTGTCATAATTATGACAGGGAACAGTGTTAACTTTAAACTTACCAAAATAGCTAGACCTGAAAATGTACAATGGCATAACATATAACTTCAGATTAGGTTTGTATAATTACAATGCAGCAGTAGATCCCACACTATTACTATTGCTTCATCCAAAGTAGTGCATCCCAAATGTTCCTATAGGAACAGTATTAGCATTGTATCTCTCTACAAAAAAAGGTGTAGATCCTAATATTCCACCCAACATTCTAGCTCTTGGTCAGAAAGTAGTTCGCTCCAAACAGAAAAATAGGACGTCTAACCCACATCAATGAGTCCACCAAACTCGACCATCCCCTTTCCACCCATCAAATTAACTAAGACCTTGGTCAATTAGTCTATGTTTCACCAATAATATCATTGTGTAGTTTACAACTGTGAGTCCAGGCCTCTAGAGGCTCAGGCCTTGCCCTTTATAAAATTATCAAAACACCTGCGGATGCGACCTATGACCAAATTCAATAATCTATTCTTATAACATGGTTTCCTATGTATGGTGGTATTCAGGAAGCTCACATTCCAGTCTTTATATTCCAAAATCATAATAAGATATTTTTGTTACTGAATGCCAAACAGTAATCTTAAGAACATTGTGGAGCCCATTCATAACTCTCAATAAAATCTAAATGTATTTTACAATTCCTTCATCCAAGAAAAGGTCATCTACAAATCTCTTGTAAAAGCCGACGAAATATGCATCCGAGGTATGTTTTTGATAATGTTATAAAAGGGCAGTTGATGAGAGCCTCTAGGCTCAATCCCACAGTTGTAGGCTACACAAGAGAGATATTTGAATTGAAACGTAGACTAATTGACAGGTCTTATAGTGAATTTGATATAGATAAGGCTGTGGTCGAGGTTGGTGGACTCAGAGATACCAGGGCACGTCCCTATTTTTCTGAGTGGAACGAATCTGAATCTGACCTCCCTGCTAGAATGTTGGGTGGAATGAGGATGACGCTGTTTTTTACAAGAGATGTTATGCATGTTAGAGATATAGTAGGAAAACATTGGGATACACTACTTTTGGATGAAGCAGTAGGAGGGGTTGTGGGATCTACACCTGCATTTGTATATAAGAACAAACCTAATCTGAAGAGTATGTTATGCCATCGCTGCTTTCCACAGAGTGGCTATTTTGGTAATAGTAAAGTTAATACTGTTCCCTGTCATAATTGTAACCAATGCCGACACATTGATGTTAGTTTAAACTTTATACACCCTGTGTCTGGAGCTGAATATAAGTTTAGTACTAACACCAGTTGTACAAGTTGCAATGTGGTATACATTGCAAGGTGCGTCTCCTGCACTGCCTTCTACATTGGGAAAACTTGTAGACAGTTAAGGGAGCGCATCAGGGATCATGTATACCACACACTGATAGGTTCTGATAACAATGCCATTGCCAAGCATGTTAAAATCTCCGGGGCTGAACATTATTTTAGGTTTTCTGTATCCAACATATTCATCCGAGTATAAGAGGAGGGGATGCAGACAATTATTTGCCAGAGTGTGAGCTTTGATGGATTATCTGCTGTAGAGCGGATAAGCCACCAGGCTTAAACGATAAAATACAAATTCACCCTATTCTGAAAAAGAAGAGGCTGATGAAACACAAAGTTAGTTGATTTTTGTATTTATATATAATGTATTTAGCAATTTTAGTATTTATATGGTATATGATGAACGATTTTATGTTTGTTTGCCATTTTATATTTATGTAATGTGAGAATCAGATTTATAGTCTTTGTACAAGTTTTAAAAGTTTTTAAGCAGAGGGTAACTGTTGTTTAAATGTGTGTTTCTGTTTCTGGTCTTAATTGATTGATGAGTATGCTAATACCCTGTTAGGGTGGGGTTGGCATTACACTATATTAAGATAATATTGACTATGGAGGATGTAAAGTTTGACAAAGCCTTCGGGTGAAAGCGCTCACTATCTGCAAATAAAAATTCTGTTTTACGGTGATGTGGAGTTGGATTATTCATAGATGAACGTATTTTTTATCACTGCTTGAGGACGTATTTCATGAGAGGTTACAGCTGTTTGTTCCTGTATGTGCTGCGGACATTTATTTATCGTTTTACTTTTGAGCACAGGAACGTTTTTTTCCTACTGTGGTTTACTTCATTTGGCTATTTTGTTTTATATATATATATATATATATATATATATATATATATATGTGACTGTAAATATACACATGTATATTGCTAGGATATGATACAGCAGTTACGAGTAACATTTGTTCACATGGCCATGCATATGGGAGTGAGGGATTCAATAAACGAATGTGTAACATGTAGCATCAACCCCCCCAGCTAGGCCAGTGAGACATACAGACACACAATAAAGGTAAACACATGACTGCTTCCCAGACCACTGGTAGGATACTACCAGTGGGAGAAATATGCCAGGTCTAATCCTGAAACATAGACATCGATGTCCCTTGTGGGACACCAAAAATTAATGATCAGAGGCAGTCCCAGTAATGACTTATCAAACCAGCCTGTAGATGTACACGGACCAGTATGTTGTGCAAGCCTGATAACCCATGGGTCGACACAATGTACAAAATGTGTCCTGACATGGGGAGAGTGAGCAGTGTGTAGTGGTGTGTTTTTACCCCACCTGCATCCACGGTAAGGATGAGTGCTGTAGAGGAGTGTCAGGTGGGGGAACTATGGGTATGCAATTATGGGCCTAGGCATGCAGGTGTTGGCTGACAAAGTCATATTAGGACCGCCCTGGGGATGTCAGTAATACTCCAAAATGGGCATAGCTGACGCCCATACCTATCAACCCTTAAGAGCACATCCACTGGACAGGACATAAACCACTGGGGGAACAAATAGGGACTGTACCTCTGAACTGTCCCCAATTTCCAGGGACGTCCCAGATTTCGACTCGGTTACTAACTCTGCCCCACGTAATCCCTCCTAAAACTGGTGACATTGACATATGGAGGAAAGGTGGTGAATTACACATAATGAATAACGACAACAGTTAAGAGTTATAAACATCATTTACCTCAATTTGTATGAATTCATATGCTCTGAGTCTGTCAATGTGTCAGGTTAATAGCACCAATAATTTAAATGTGTCCCTGATGTTATGCCATGTCCCTGATTCAGTTTGTATATTTCCCCAATGGTATGAGAGGTCTGACAGGGACAGAAAGCACATATTCCACTGACAGCCTTAGAACGATGATAGAATATTAGGTATGCAGTAGCATGACTCAGCTGAAGGATGTGGGTTCCAAAACCCAATTATCTGTATTAATACTACAATGTATTAGCCAGACGGGTGCAGATTGTAAGAGGAACACACCAATGATATGAATCAAACTCTGGACAAGTCGCAGATTCCGTACAGTCGAACAGCATGCTGTCGCCTAATGGGCAGCCATTCCTGATACCGTAGGCATGTAATCCGATGGAATAGGCATCGCAAGGTAATATCATAGTCCTCACACCCACGCAGGGGCGTGAGTGTCAGATGCAAACACCAAATGCAGTGCAGTTGCAAGTGCAGGAGCAAGAGGGTGTAAGCCTGTTTGAACGCCAGTATGTGAGTATTACACTGGTAAAGCAATGTAGAGGCTAACTGAGTATAAGAAACCGTAACCAGAGGTTAGCATTGCTTAGCACCATGCAAACCCATGCACACCCACTCACAACTGCTTTAATGTGCCTTAATCACACCTTATCCAATGGCCTTGTCCTGGCCAGCAACAAAATAAATGGTCTCTGCAAGGCTCGAAATCAGGACCCTGAACACACAGCTATTGTGATTTATAACTAAACCATGGCAGATATACAGACATCGGACCTTATCACAAACATATCATCCAGCGCAGTCATTCAACAGTATAGGAAATATATTCCATCATGTAGATGTATGTGTGAGTGTTTATGGCCAGCATATAGATACATACATATATATATAGATATATCAGGAACATCCCAGGTGACAACAAAGCATTACAAAGGAATGAAAAGGGAAACACCAGCAACACCTGTATTATGTAGTGGTATCGTCCTATGTAATATCAAGACTCCATCAGACAGACATGTGTCAGTCATACACGCAAACATTTGTGCATTGGCCATATACATCACTCTGTGCATATTATTTACATTAACATAACAGTTCCTGCCCAATCATTATGTGAGAACAGTACTCTTGCAAGGAGGTGTGTGTGAAATCATCATCATGATAAAGCTACATGGGGTAACCATAGAGGGACTGGTAGTGTTGTGTGTACAATGGGGTCATCCACATCATGTGTACCTGGAACATTTAGGAGTCATGTGCATACTAAGATCGTGCACATGAGAGACAGGGATGAGGGCAACTGGAGTATGTTGTGACACATATTAAAAGGGTTACATGTGTCCAGTGGACACGTGTGTGAAATGGACAGCTATGTATGAGGCAAATGTTATTCTAGGAACTGATTGGCCTTCTGTTTCTGTAGCGTGACAGTGGGATGTGGGGGAAGGAGAGTAGGTATGCTCGTGGAGGATAGGTAGGGTAGGATGACAGACAAGACAGCATACAGGGTTGGTATATGACAGATGTGGGGGGATACACCTCGGACAGGAGGGGTGTTCGGCATTCACAAGCCCATGAGCCCCTAGATGGAAACAATGGGACGGAGGTCCCCAGCCATGGGCAGCCACCACTGCACCAAAACAGCTGCAAAGGTGGCAGCTCTGGGGGCTGTCTAGGAGGGGCAGCCTCACCCTGTAAATGTGAGACTCTGCCCTTGAGCTGGCATATCTGGCCTCAAATACCCTTACTGAGCCCCCTATGCACCACGTCCGGGACTGTACAACAGTGGACATGTCCCTGTCTGGACCTGCTCCCAGGGTGGACAAGCCCCATCCTCAGTGGTAGTACCACCAGAAGGTGGTGCAGAGCCAACAGAGGTGGAGGTCCAAGGCTGGGCCCCAGATGTGCTTGTGCATGGCGCCATGGCCAGCTGAAGTGAGACAGGAGGTTCTGCTGGGACCTCCAAACCCATGCAGCCTATGGTGTTGCATTTTAAACACAGATATGGCTTAGTAATAGTCAACAGCATTCAGGATTATGTACAACAGCATGCACAGATATGACCATCAACCCAACACAACAGATGGTTGCAGAGAGAGAGAGCACAACACATGCATATATACTGCATGACATCTGTACAACGTGTAGAAGCTTGTGACAGCAGCTATGAACAGTGGTCCATTATTGGCATGTCACTGAGAACCCCAGACAATGTCTGTCATACCACTGTTTCATTTGACATATGTCCAGTCAGGGATGGGATGGCAGTAACTCATCACTATCACCATGTACTGGCTGCAATCCTCACACTATGCTCCTGCTGTTCACAGATGTGTGTTCAGTGAGTAACACAGGAAACAAATGGTTCCACACACTGACCAGTTCATGGATGGCCCTCCAGATGGGGGTCCTTCACAAACAGAGCACTGTCTTGTCAGTTTTTAAACATACAGAATAGCCATTACCACATACACCTTGTTAAACAGGCAGTTGTCTCAATGAAGCATAGCTGCACTTACATGCTGTAGTCATGTCTGGCACATCACCCTCCTGTCTTTACACTATTTCCCACTGTGTATGTTGTTTGAGGAACATCCAGATATCATCTGTGATGCCGTTTACCAAACACCAGATCCAGGTACCACTCACAGTGACTGTCATGGGCAAACACCGACATGATGTTCCTAGATATTGTACTGTGTTTTTCATGTGAATGGCTATGGGAACATCATCGCAGCTGTTCCACATGCAGTCAGCTAGAGGAGGACTGCAATAGGTGCAGAGGCCATCACCCGAACATAATCATCACTTACAATAAACAAGCTGCTGCTGAGCAGGTGTACACCTCCACATCCACCAGAGAGTGTGCGGGAGGGACAAACAGAGGCAAAGTACATCAGAGAAGGGCTTGGAGACCAAACCCTAAGCATCGTCTATCACACACCTACCAGTACAGGGCTTCAAACCCCTGACTGACTAGTCATTACTATTACAAGTGCATGCAGTTACTCCATGTGCCACAAAGCTGACATGTTGGTGTGCCATAAGAACATATATGTGTGTTGGTGTGCGACATTTAAAACACAGATATAGTAGACAGACATTAGGTGTAGCACACATGGCTGTCCACATGAACGGATGTCATTGTCAACACAGCCACACTCTCTAATGGACTCACATTGACACTCTTTGCCAGGCCCACAAATAAACTCCCAAACCACTTAGTTTGCCACACTGCAGTAATGCACAGGTACTATATGCACCACAGGGGATATCCGGAGTGAACGTGTTTGACATCTGTCAGTATGCCAATGGGAGTTATACTGGGAGTGACTGTGGTTGGGAGCATCATACCCCACATGTAGGCACAAGGCGCCAGTACTGACATGCATATGTGCATTGCTTCATGACTGTGTAGTTGTTGGCTGTGCAAGATGGCTGTACAAGGCTGGGTGAGGGGTAATCCTTGGCATCATGCCACCCGACAATGGTGTGCAGTGTGGTACAGGGGTGTAGTGTCTGCAGATGGGTATTGTATGAACTGTCCTGACATCCTGGTTACCATTGTGTATGGCCATAGCTTTGCAATGTATGCCATGTCTGTGTTTGATAGTCCTTGACATGGACATTGCCTGGGATGTGCATGTCCCACAATAATGTACAGTGACATGTACAGGTGTACATAGTTTGACTGGCACATGTTGTGTGCACATACCATTATCCTCTGATATGCCAATACTGGCCTGGTGTGGCAGAACCTGCTTATAGTCAGCAGGTTGACCCTGCACCTGCATTTATAGCATGATACAGGTATTCCCTGGTGTCAGTGGTAGTGGTCCATACAGGGCACATGTGTAAGGCATTGTATGGCCTCTGTGGATCACATTTGATGGTGCCACATATGTTGCAGGCATCCAGTGGGGAACATAGTGAAGGCACATTGTCCGCAATTATGTGCCTATTGTACTGCTGTACAGGGTGCCATGCCCTCTGCAGCCCACTGCAATCATACCATGCCTACTATCTGTCATCAATGTGCAGGGTACTAGCAACATAGTGGGATATTCTAGGCAAGTGTGTTTGTGTACGACACATGGGTTCAGGACGTATTCCGGGTAATAGTAGGGTTGCATACTTTGTTCACCAGGCCTTTTGACAGATAGGGGTATGGCTTGCCAACACAGTCCCTTGGCTGACTGACATCTGTACTCCTTGTCAGGTGGACATTGTGACATATAAGATGGACACCATATAGGAAAACTACAACATCCACTCCACAACATGTCCAGTGGTTAGACACTCACACAAGCTCTGACAGTCACACACACACACCTGCCATGTCCTGGAATAGAACCTGTACCTAACTAGTGTATCACACTACAGCATTACGCAGTTACAGCACACACTATGGAGATTACTGGGTTACAGTAGTCCCAGAGGTGTATGCCTAGGTGGGTGACATCAGCAGGATTGCCAAAGGTGGTCATATGAATTGTAAAGAGTGTGCATACTCTAAAAAGCATTGTTCCTGTCTCTGGCAGGCAGAGACACACACACACACACACAGTTGGTCTCCCTTGGAATAGAACCCCTACCTAACTAGTTTATCACACTACAGCAATACGCAATTACAGCACACGCTACAGAGAATACTAGGTTATAGCAATCCCAGAGGTGTATACGTAGGTGGGTGACATCAGCAGGATTGCCAAAGAAGGGTATTCCACTTGTACCGTGAGTTGTACATGTCTGTTACCTGCGTGTATCTGCTGCTTACTGTCACAAAAACACAATTACACCTGCTTAAAAGTGTCTTATGCAGTCCTAATTGACAGTATCAACAATGCTTGCAGGTCTCAAACCCTGGATCATGCACACTGAGGTCACTGGATGTGCCACTAAGCCATCTGGGTTATACACATGTTGCATGGAGTCTATAATGCACATCCTACTATGGGTATTCCACAGTACTGAAAACAAATGGGACAGTGCCTTTGTGTACATATGTACAGTACCCTTGAATGTACTGTACTCTGTGAAGCAACAAAGACAAGTCTACATCTGTACAACTGTCATACCTACATATATATATGCACCTATGGGATGTGTACACACACACACACACACACACACACACATATATATATATATATATATATATATATATATATATATATATATATATATATATATATGCATATACACAGACACAGCCATAGCCGTATATATATATATATATATATATATATATATATATATATATATATATATATGTATATATATATATATATATATATATATATATATATATATACACACACACACACACACACACACACACACACACACACACACACACACACACACACACACACATCTGAATGCCCTTTGTGACACAGAAGGTTTCCAAAGGAACTGATGTGTACACAAAACAGAGGCATCTCTTGTGTTATAACATTTAAGTCATAAGCAGTTCACCAGAGAAGGGATGGTTGTTGTGTATGCAGAGTTTCTGGTGGGGAATGATGGCTAATGTAATCTACTCCATGGACTGTGGAGTTAGGGTGGGGGAATGATGGGTATGGACCTACCACTCCAGCGACTACTTCTGTGTCACTGCTCGACAGTGGCACAGGGAAATAACATACCCAACTGTAGCCGTGCTTGACTGTGTAGTCTTGACCATTCTTAACTATATAATACATTGTAGACACCGGTCACCACAGATGGTTACCATGGTGTGCTAAAAGACATTACACATGTGTATGCCTGGCTACAGGGTAGTCACACACACATACACGCACACACTTGCCAGTATTGTGCATACACATCTTGCCTGTGTAAAAGTAACTAGTACAGTGGTATGCAGTTGGGGTTTGTGCCACAGAGCACATACAATTACACTTACTGATTCCACGTCTGAGCTTGGTCACATCACAGGACCAATTACTTGCAGTGGGGAGGGGGGAAGAGAGATGTATAGCAGTTGACAAGGATAAAGGCCAGTGCAAAAGGAGGTATCTCTTTGGAATGCAGCAAAACCCGCTGTCATGACAGGATGCAGGCACAAATACACACACACAACCACACTCAACCTATGCTGACACACACACTCAAGCATTTGCTGACACACGCACGCACACAGACACACGCACACAGTTGCCAGTGGTGGGATCAGAACTCCTGCCTATCTAAGGATCACTGTTACAGTACTACACAGTTATGAGACCCGCCACAGAGATTACACATCCCAAGGCAGTCAGACTGCCTTTCTACAATTGAGGACAACAGGGAGACTGACAGTCATGAAGTGCATAGCTGTAGACCTGTGTGTTTAAAGTAGGTGTCCATTACAACCTGTATGCACAAACAAGACACACCATCCGCAGATAGGCCTGAGAGGTATAGTTGTAGCACAACAGGAACCTGAACTGGAGTATGGCCATCTGCAGAATGGACAACTACTATCACTATACAGGGTTACAGTGGGCATGCCCATACACTTAGTAGCACAGGGCCATTTGGGATGCACTATGACTACAACTACACAAGGTTATACTGGGCATGCTCATACACTTAGTAACAAAGGGCTTGTTGGATGCACTGATTCTAACCACTGAAGGCCACAGTGTGCATGCTCAAACACTTACATGTACAGAACATGTTGTAATGGGCTCCTATTGTACACACACAGGTTTACAGTTAGGTACACCTTACCTGTCAGTATATGTATGCACATCATACTGGTTTACTACCTGATACCTGTATGTGGCCTGTAAATTATATATCTGTGTCTGTGCTGTGTGATACACATGCATACATGTACATGAAGTACTGACATATATATGTTACATATACCCATTCATGCATGTGTGGACATTACAGACAATAGGTTACCTGTGTCGCGCAGGCAGATGTTACCTACAGCATGTGTCACACACCTTGCTGCCCTGAAAGGCATACATTGATAGCAGGTTGTGGTCAGTGGCATTATATGTGGAACAGTGGCATGTGCAAGCATAATGTGTGAGCTACCTTGGTAGTGCAATGGTACTGAGGTGCAGGTGACAAGATGACCTCTCCCGGCTGTGGTAGTAGTTGTCATTATTAGCAGGACTGCTACCCTAAGTATATCTCACATTGGTCATATACACAAGTTCTGCTGCTGTCTGTCACCTTACATGGGGCATTTACTACCAAGCATATTAATGCCACATGCAGTGATGTCATGGTAAGGGTGGCAACTGCTAGACCAAAACAATGAGCCAATGTCCTGCTGTTATTATGAAGTTGTCCAGTGTCTGTCATTCTGGGCTGTCATGACCGAATGACGAGCCTTCAACACAGAGCAAATGCTTCCATGTTACACGTGTGTGTGTGGATAATACCTATATACATTTACCCATATAGCCACATTCCAAGGTAAATGTCCTACACACACAGAAGTAACACCCTAACACCTACATGACAACTGCATTGGATGTCTATGTAAACCCATGCTAGATGTGTGGCTTTAGTAATCCATTTGGTCAATGTAGAACCTACAATGGGGAATACCAACATCTGTGCAGTGAGGAACACCTGGCTGAAGGCTCTGTAGTGCACAATTGCACTACCACCATATAACTCAGATCCAGACATGTGGGCCATAACAGTGGTATGGACCATACCAGGTGGTGGTGTACACATATTCATAAAGGCTACTCACATGTAAAGACCACTACTCTGACATAACGCATCACAGATGAGTCAGGTATAGGTGACAGTGGCAAATGCTGCATTCTAGGTTGTATCCTCATATACATCTGCCACCTTGTTCCCAGACTACCAACACACATTCATATGTGGTATGACATAGTATGGTAGACCACCAGATAACCCTCAATTGGTGGACTGTACCTAGGCCTACATCAACTGTGCAATGTACCCATGTACAGACACAGCTGCATAATGTGTTATGCAATGCAATAATACCGCTGTTTGTAACCTGCTCAGTTGTACACATACCAGGGTCCCACGGATGTTGTCAGCATTAACACAGTCGACTGTCGCTGTACACCAGTAAACAACACTCTCATGGTTGGATATGACCTAACTGTACCTGCCCTGGATATGTACATCCCACACTCATACAACATATATTACATTACCATAGCTTTCGTTTACCTTTCTACATACAGTCATTACACACATGCACATGGCAGATAGCATGCTAACAGTACATAAGGTTCAATATCTATGTTGACAGAGGTAATATCCCCTCTCTACTGGTCACCCATGACACCTATCATATCATACAACACTCCATGTGGTATGTATGTCTTTAGACATGTCCACCTAATGCAATGCCTACAAACATAGCCAAATAACAGGACCATAGGGCCTACACAAGGCCTGCATTGACAGACTCAGGGAAATCCATCTCTGCAGTGTATGTTCCTGAGTAGTCACAGGTGATATGTTCATGACATGTACAGCCATGTGTGGCCACAGCTCCTACATATACCCCATGTCAACAATTGGAAGCCATGCATGCTGTGTGCTGTGTGTTGTCTAGACATTAGCCTTAGTATCACAATAGCCAGTGCATGCTGAGGTGAGATGTTTACAAGCCACAGACCTCGCATATGCTTGAATGAGTGTACTGCCTAGCTCTAACAGAGCACATTACTGACACTCTTCCAGTACACCTGAGGTGTGTGTGGCAAATATGATGTGCTCACTGTTGACCATTACAGTGCCCTAGCTTCACCATGGCACTGTCAAGTAACAGTTTGTACAAGCATGACATGTAATAATGCTGTGTGTGTCATGCTGATATGTGCTGTTATAATATATGTACACTTGGCTACTCAGTGAACTTGGTGGTGTCCTACCAGTACATGAATACAACATCCATTATGGTGTAATGCTCGGCTATGTTTCACACATGGTGTGGGAAAGGTGTGGAACGTATCCTCTTGACCTGCTAGTGCACACACTGATGTAGACCGCATATGTGTACATGTATTGCTGTTTGTGTAGATTCCATGTGTGTGCAGTGTCTGATGTTTGAAGGTGACTGTTGTCTTAGTACATCATGCTGTTGCAATACAGCCTCAAGATTGCCAACTGTATATGGTGATATGCTCTAAGTACTGTAAGCCGTACATGAAGTATGGACAGATGTTTGGACATGTCTACTAAGTGGTGGGGCTTCTTTGCAGATAAATGATTACGGAGGACAGCTCACTGGTGTGTAACAACCAGTCCTACAATAACCTGTGTACCTGCTAAGGTCAGGTTTTGTTAATTGAAGTAGAAGACAGACAATGTAGAATGCTGTAAGGGTGACACAGAAGGCAAACTCCATGACACCTGTAACAGTAATACCTCCCCTGTGCATATATTGTGCATATATCAGCCCAGTTGTCAAAGGAAAGAGTCAGTAAGCATTGTACCAGATGTGATAGTGCTGTACTGCTGTAGTACCTATCATGAGATAGCCATGTGTTTGATTCACAGTACTGGCACGTGTGAGTGTGTGTCCATATACGTCATGTATGGTTGGGAATCCATCCCACATGTTATCACTCTCCTGAACACTGTTGGTGACACCAGTACAGAGTGAAGTGTAGAAAGAAAGCCATAGGCAGGTGGTTAAACCTCACACAAGTAAAGTGTCTGTATGTGTGTGACATAGGTGTATATCTTTGTGAATGCCGATGCCGGTGTGTGTGTGTGTGTGTGTGTGTGTGTGTGTGTGTGTGTGTGTGTGTGTGTGTGTGTGTGTGGCTGTCCGAGTGTATGGCTGTCCAGTTCCTGGAGTGAGGCTGTATTTTACCATAGTGAAATGTTAATGTCCCCTCCCCCCATCCACTCAAAGCAGTCTAGCATCCCTGTTAATAACATCAATAGTAGATGGGCATACTAACCACCTGTTAACATGTATGCCCTGGGGTGTGACCTGTTGTTACATAACCTACTGATGGAACCCCCTCCCCACATACACTCACTGCACTGTGGTATCCTTGTCGATGTCCTCGATCTTAGGCCATTCCAACTACCTGTACATGTGTAATCTCTGTGGCGCATCTTGTAATTGTGTAGTACTATAATGATGATATGCACACAGGCAGCGGTTCTCATCCGAACATTGGCAACTGTGTGTGTGTGTGTTACTGTGTCTGGAATCCCTGAGTATGTGGGTGTGTCTGTGTTTGCATGCTGTCATGGCAGTGGGTATTATTGCTTCCCAATGAGAAACCACTATTTCCACTGGCCTTTACCCTTGTCATCCAGCATACCACACTTTTACCCACTCCGCACTCCAGGTAACTATACCTGTGATGTCACCCACTATGGATGCGACGGCTCTGAACACAGTAGCTTACTACACAACTATTATGCTCTTGGATCATTAGAACAATAAAGGTTCATAGATTAGTACTAGGCTAACTGCCCTTTCTGGACCATTTGAAGCCTAGCCAGTTACCCCATGTGAGAATCAAACCCTGCACCTTGTGTCTTTAAGGTAACCACCTTAACCATTATGTCAGCCTCCCGCCCTTGCATAATTGAAACATGGGAGAATATAACTGTGATGTGGAAGCTACAAAGTACATGCAGGTATTGTCATACTGACCTGTGGGTAGTCAACATGTACATATGGGACTCCCACAGACATCAACATCCCCCGGCATATGCAACTACACCTGAAAGTGGAAGGCAGAACATCAAGATCAACATGCTGTTAGTGTTGTTACACATGATACATGTCAAACGTACAAAATGCATTCTAAAACTGCAATACATGTTATGTCTGCTGCCTGTCAACACTACTCAACAATATTAATCTACAATTGTCTACCTAGAATGTTCACCCTGTGCATCAGACCATATGAACATGTCCCTGCACTGATGGTGTGGATGACAGGGATGCAGCACAGGCATCATCATATGCACAGGGTGATAATGTTTGCCAGAGGCCTAGGCTGTGCCATTGGATGACATAATGCATGTGTGTTTGGTCCTGTGATATCACTGAGCGTGCATGGATGTTATGCATGTGTGTGTTGAGGTGCCCTACATTTGTTTCAAGTGTGTGTGTGTGTATGCATGCACAGTCATCTGGCATGAGGCTGGCCTACACAGGAGTAATATTGACAGCTGCAGACTGTACAAGGCAGGTTTCACAGTTCACAGTGTCCGGCCATGGCCACGTGGCCTGCGCCTGCCAGGGGTTGTATGGGCACTACCAGGCAGAAGTCCAGATTGGGTACAGTCTGATGACACATGTCCACTGGAATCATGTCCCTGTTGGGACCATCCAGGACCATGTGCACATGACCTGCTGTGTCCTGGTGTGGACTGCACAGCACCAGCAGCACTGCTGCTGCTACTGCCACTATGGGAGCGGGCATGTGCAGTAGCATGTTCACGTAGGCCTTCAACAGGTGATGTAGCTGGCCTACGTCCACGTGCCCGATGCCTCACTCCCACCAGATGTTCCAGCACAGACATTCCATGCTCGAGGACTGACATGCCACAGTCAAGGACTCCCACCATGTCACCCAATTGTCTATCCAAAACATCTGCAAGATGATGGTGAGCATTTGCAAGTGCTTGGATGTTGTCAATTAATGAAAAGACAGCAGCCCTCTGAAATCTCAGACCATCTCTGATGTAACATTCAGCATGTGCCTGTGCCTCCATTACAGCCCAAAACATGCATCTGGTGACTCCAGCTGATGTGCTTGGTCCCACAAGGGCATGTTAGCCAGTGGTCCTCCTACGAGCAGCACTGGGCACATGCCTGTGTGAAACATCACCAGTCTGTTGACTGGGAGCATGGTGTGCAGGCACACCTTCCATAGTCAAAGTACTTCCCTGTTCCATGCTACCATCTGTCCTTCCTCTATGGCTGGTGGTGATGGGGTATGTGCAGACAGGGGAACTGTGTGCAAGGATGAGGGGGAGACAGGTGGAATGACAAGCAATGGCACAGAGTCAGCCCCTGATAACCCTGCCTGTGCCTCAATCATACTATCATCATTGCTGCTAGAGTCTGTGGTGACACTAACATCAGGCGGCCCGCAGGAGGGCAACACACCTACATCAACACCTTGAGGGGAGGACAAGAACTGTACATTACAAGTTATACCAGACACACACAGACAGACAGAGACACACAGAGATAGACAGACAGAGACACATACACACAGACAGACAGAGACACACACAGACAGGCAGACGGACAGACACAAACAGACACACAGACAGACACACACAGACACACATGTTACATGCAGGTGATATGGCAGATGGCATTCAGCTTAGGCAATTATAGTTTCAGCTTAGGCAATTATAGTGGTAGTCATCATACATCCCGGAGTTGCACACAACAGCATGCATGTGGTATAGCAGACGGCATGTACCTTACATAATTATAGTAGTGGTTAGCATACATACCTGTATTGCACCATTTGGGTTAGTAGCCTATGCCCCATACCTGCAACACAATGCATGCACATTACACCATTGCACTGCACTGCCATGGTGTGTGCAACATACACCACATGTTAACAGATCATTGCTGACCATTGTACATATGCCACTGATGCTTTGTGTTGGCCACCACCCCTATGTGTGAGGACATGAGCAGTAGGGTATGTTGACTGCATACTATGTTTACCTGAGCCCTAGCTTGCATATCTTCCCCAAAGCAGTGCATGTCTGTTCAACATTATTCTGCCTACCCCTGAGCTGAGTGTAGACATTGTGCATGTGGCTGTACACACGTTTGACATGGCTGTCCCTACTTTACAATGGTGCCACAGACCAGCACAGGTTTACAGTACACCGGCCTGCTGTGTGGCGGATGACCTTGCCAATTACTTGTAGTATGACATGTATTCTGCTCACGTGTTGAATAACATGCATACATGTGTAACACGATGGTGTCCTTTCCAATCTACAGTACGGTAATGGTGTCCCAATGCAGGACGTGTTATACTAACATGGGCCTTCAGCTGATGCAATGTTATCTGTCCACTCTACGAATATGCAGGGACATACTGCACATTGAGCTGATGTGCATAGCCATTGCAGGACATCATGTGGCTTCACAATTGCTATACAGTGTGAGCTAATGACATGGTTCATAGCCATGACTATGTTCACATACAATTCATATCTAATGTGGAATGTGATCCATGTCACCGAGGTGTATACACAATGAACCCTAATGTGGAATGTGTGACACAGGTCACAGAAGGGTATACGGATGACACCCCTGCATATCTGCAACCATATTACTGATACCTGCCAACTATGCCCACACATGGCTAACTTACAAGTTTTCCATGTCCCACATGCCATCTGTGTACCTCACACACATGAGGAGCAGGCATGACAGTGATGTCTGACACCAGCAAGGTGTATCTGTGGCTTGATGTGTATGTATGTGTATGTTGTGCAACACATGTATGTATTTGGATACTGTATAGGTGAATCCTTCCATGTCGTGACACACTCCAGATGTTCAAGACGTGTTATGTGGTGGTTTCATGTTATGCCTACACAAGCTGTGCACAGGCCTGTTTGATGTTTAGTGTTTCACATCTGCAATATCACCATTACACAAAGGCCATAGTTGTATTGTGTCGAGCCAATATACAACAGGGTGTACACACATGTACATCACTTCTACTGTGTGTTTTGCCTCATGTCTCTGGCCATACTCCATGGCCATGTGTACACATGTGCAGTCCAATGGTTGTGATGTCCATCTTATTTCACATGTCAGTGTTATCCCATATGACATACACCCATAGATGTCATATGCTCCACTGAGGACAGGGTTATGCAGACAAAGGGTGGTATGTATGGGATGTGAGACATATTTTGCAGGATAGTTGAGCAGTGTTGCAGTCAGCCCACTACATGCTATGGACATGTCTGATAGCACATGACATTGTGTGACATTCATAGCAAGGGCATACTCCACAAGGGTGTATCCTGTGGGCCGGGCATACTCCAGCTCCAACACATTTAGTGTGTGTGCACACATATGCTCTCTATACAGTACTGTTTGTATTCCCAACATGTGTAATGCTGATATGTAATACCTGTCCCTACAGTGGAACACACCTCCACCATTGTATTCACTGTTGTCCACACATCTGGCAATGATAGTTTGGAAGGTTTAGTGTAGGTGTTTCATATAGTCTTCAATTGTTTCACATAGGTAAACAGTGTGATGCATTGCAGGTCTGACCAGTGTCCATTACCAGGACCACCATACACTATGTGTACGTGTGTTATGGCAGATAGCATGCAATAAATATGTTCCATGCATTATCAAGCCTGGTAAATAATAACAATCTCACTTGACACAGGCTACTGTCACTGCAAAATGCCAGAGGTACCTAAACAGGGGTGTCACAGCAGTAAGATCATTATCCACACCTGTGTGGTAACTACAGGGTGCAATGTCTATGTTAGCACATAATCCAGTACAATACACTATACTATGGAGTATGCACATCTGTGCATACATAGAGTAGCAGACTATAGTATGTGGCATGTGTGCACATATGCCTTGCATATGGTGTTACATTACATATTGTAAAGTAACACATATAACTATGTGATATATGTTTGTGTTTTATGTGCAGTAGTGACTTACCAGGCAACTCCAGGCTCAGTGGTTGAGAGAAACCCACCTCCACAATACCAGCTAATGCTTGTGGATGGAAGTCTGCAGGTGTCCCCAGGTTAGCCAGTAGCTTCTTGGTACGTATAAGTGGGGGCTGGGTGAGTGGCTCCCCAGCTGTTGCACCTTATTCCCTGGTGATTGCATTAGCACGCTGTTTCACCCATCTTAACTGGTCAGTGCAGTGTCGGCGTACCTGCTGATAGGTGCGATTGTGTCCACCAACATCATTTACCCTCCTGCGGAGTTCCTCCCACAGGGCATCCCGCTGCTGTGCATCCTGTGGCACATGGCTGAAGAGCGTCATGTAGCTGTCGAGGAGGTATGGGATGAGGACCTCATCCTCCAAGCGGCTGCATGGTGGCAGTCAGCTATGTGGCATACCTGGAAGACATAACGATGGAGACAGGTCACAGTAACTCACAGAGAAGTACAGCAGTACAGCTGAACATACATATGTATCACGTTTATTAAGATTACAAATATGTCTTTGTAGATCTACATGACACTAACACCACTGACATGCATAAGTCACCCACATTTGACACCTACTGGCGATGTGATGTTATCATCATATATGTGTGTGTCATGTGATGGCATTGCTCATACACCATGTGGATGCTGTCTTGACGTGGGCATGTCTGTTTGCCTGTAGTGGTGTCTTTACCTATCAGCACATGCCTGGATTTGTTCACATTAATGCAATTGACCTTAATGCTGTGTATATGCCACATATATAGTCATACATAGCCGTTAGGGACATGACCTGTGACCCTGCAGGCTTGCAAGCATGTATGTGCTTTGCCATATACATCTACATGACACTGTACAGCTGCGTAGCATCCTGCCATGTATTGCCTGTGTTGCACATGTGTAACACATGGGACAATATATAGCCTGATGATATTTGCAAGGTTGGATATCAGCTATGGCATGTATGGTCATAGTGATGTGGTAGTCTATATGCCCTGGGCCATTTATGAGCCTAGGCAGACAGGTTACCTAGCTGTAGGCAACAGACAGGTAATTTTCAGTGGCCAGTTCAAGCAGTGCCACAGAACTGATACACATGCTTACTGATATATTTGGCATGCGGTCATCACACCATGTCACAGAGAGGGGTGATGTGCAGCTTCGCTGGACAGGGATGCATAGTATGGCAAGAGTATGTTAGGTGTATGGGATAGGGATCTGTCAGGCATGTTGTGATCCTTGTACTAGAAAGGTGGATTACCATGATGTATGTGTTTATTTGGGATCAGGATGTGTTAAGTGTAGCATGTCCAACACCTCTGGGTTGGACATGACTTTATTCAGGGTAGGCTGCATGCTACATAGTGCAGCTAGGGATTGTGAAGGGTAGTGTAGGCCAACTAGACATGGGCAATAATCCTTAAAGGAAATATGTGATCTATTATGGGTCACATGGGTGTTGAGTATGGCTGAGCAGTTATCTCTATATTCCTGGATGGCACTCTGTCATGATTACCTATGACTACCTGTCTTTTGTGGTGATGTAACTATCAAAGGGAAGTACTGTCCAGCTGCATCCCATACACACAGTTGCCATTATGTTGACCACTGCCTAGGTGGTAGTTAATGGGTACAGGGTTTGTAACATAAGAGATGACAATGCAATACTTAGCTGTCTGAATGTGGCCATACATCACACACCACACATCTGACACACTAAGGCCCTTCTGTATGTTGAATGCAGTACACAATGAGTCGACTATTGATTCTAGTTCATAGTCATTTGCAGACATCAATAGGCTGATGCCTTCTGTGTTTAGTCTATGTGGTATAGATACCAAAGAGGGGAAGTACCAGGAATGACCCCTGTATTACTGTGGCTGGCACTGGTTTGGTGTGCGTGTATTCATCAGACATCTTCTATAGTGTGAGTTCTGCCAGCAGTACAGTTGCCAACCACTCCTGTGACATAGGAATATACACCTAGTTTACTGAGTGTAGCTGGAACACAGTATGGGTGATGGTATCCTATGACCTGGCAAGGTCATGATATGCAGTGTGACTCAACCCTACTGTCATCTACATCTGTACCGCATACATCAATTACATTGACCATAGTTCATGGCCATACAGACCAGACTCCGCAGGGTAGTTGTGCACTATGTCCCATTATCAATGGTGTCTCCCCCTTTGTGGGATGTGATAACTGTTGCTGTGCACCATTCGGTGTGTACACAGCTTGACATGGAGCTATGATTGAACGTGATGTGTATGTGGATAGCTGAATGTTCTTACATTTGTGTAGGATACACCCTGGGATGTTGACAGGTCCCATGAAAGTTGTATGTATGGCATTAGAGAGTTCAGCTTGTACCTGCATAGTCGTTAGTACAGGGGCCCTGTAGTGTACATGGATATATTACTAAGTTTACCTCTTGGGGTGGGGGGTGGGAGTGGGTTTAGGTTCTCTGAGACCCTATCTGGATGAGCGGGTGCTATTTCTGTAGGTGCAGTACTTCCCATGCCATAGTGCTGTGCATCATGGCAGGTCTTGTCATTGCCATTACGATTAATGACACAGCTATAGAATGCTCTATGCTTGGCCTCATAATATGTGGCTGTTTGGTTTCACGGTAGCTTTGCATAGTTTTATCTGGTGTATTTGCATCTTACTGAGGCTGACCAATGATCACCTACACTCATGTGTGTTCACTCTTGCAACAGTTACTACCTTCTGTGGTACAATGTAGAGCATGGTACCACCAGTTTGCCTACTTGATTGTGTTGGGTTGACTCCTGGTTCTGTTTCAATGGCACACTCACTGCACATATGTGACTGCTTAAGGTTCATTTGTGTAGGATTCAGCATTTGCAAATGCATTGTACATCTGTATGGCTGCCATGGCACCCACCACTCTGCTCTTAAGGAACATAACATTGGCATTGGAGACTAACTATGTGTAGCATACTGTTAGCCCTGTTTGTGTGACTACTGTGATCCAGGTCATTGGGTTCGATGGAATCCAACATGCATTGAGCACAGGTGTTGGTACATGAGGAGTCTTCACAGTTCATAATGGAATAGCTGAGATTAGCCAATATTATGGTTTTGTCTCAGACCTAATCTTCCCCATTACAGCACATTATGCCAGTTGGGAAGTCCGCAGCCTGGTGGGTGATTTGTCTCAAGGTGCATTTTGAATTCCACTGTGGCACAACGGTAGTTGTTCAGCATAATGCATCTGATGTTATGCAAGTGCAATTAGCGTGGAGGGTATACATACCCTTCAGGAATATGGACACACCTACAGCCCATGTGTTCCAATAAAGGATAATGGGCAAAAGGTGAGGTATGTGTTATAACGTGGTCATGCAGGTGTTTTCTCTGGAGCATTGAAACATGTCTCAGCCACTGCACAGATATGTTCTCCATGTTAGGAATTGGCATATGTGTGTCCATATAGTGTTTCTGACATGCATCATTGTGTAGCGAGACATGCAGTGTATTGCTTGGCTGTCCCTGTAACAGCAGTGGACCCTCACCTGAACCATGCATGATGAATGCACTATAGGGAAAGCATGAGCCCTAGGCTTTATCCAGATTCCCAGGGGTGACAGGTGCAGGCCCTGTCTGGCAAAACATCATGGTCTGTCAACCATGTTATCCCAGGATAACAGATACTGGATACCCTGTGACATGCACCACTACACTAGACAATTGTGGAATACAATCCTTTTGTCCCTGTACTACAGTATCATTCTGGCCAATGGCAAAATGCTACTCAGGCCTTGAGACATACCTGCATGGCCTACAAGACCTGACAGTTCCTACATGTGTTTGCATGCTGTCCAGGCTACTGCATCACAGGTCCTGCACAACAACATGGAATATGCCAGAGCCATGTGTAGAGTTCAAAAGGTGGTCTGAGTGTATTAGTATGTGGCTAATCATGTCAGACAGGCAGCTGACAGTATGTATGCCCTCGTATAGGTCGCTGTGTAACATAGTGCTAGAGTTTGCATTCATAAATGAGTACTGTTGGGCATGTTTCCGGTCATGTGTTCAGAGGTGTGGCACAATTATGCAAACTACATCATACAGTTTGTGTATTTCGGTGTCTGTGTCTTCCTGCTTGGGGGGGTCACTTGTTTGGCCAGATCCTTAGACGCATCTGTGAATGTGTGTGATTTCCGGTAATGCATGTGGGTGTCCTTACTGTGCTCTGGTAATGGTATGTGTTGGTTGTGTTGATGAGCTGCATGTGTTAACCTACACCTCATGACTGTCCAATCCAGTCATGGCTGTAGACTGGGCTGCCTTCCAGCTTACCCCTATAGCTGCATCCCAGACAATGTGTGGGGCATGGTGTTAGGTGGTTCTGGCAGTGTACATGGCATAGAGATTACATTCCCCCAGGATGGCCACATACACAAAGCTGACATTAGGAAACACCAATAGCTGACTAGTGGACATGCCTGTATGAGCAGTCAGTACTACAAGTACCAAGTACTGTATTTAGTTTACGTATTGCCTATGAAGATGTTTTAGACAGTGATGCTCACATGTAAATATTTGTGTTATGGACGTGACAACACTGGCTATTATGGAAACATTGTAGCTACCCTTAGCAGCAAACCTCCTCTGAGGAGTACATCACATCCTGTTAGTTAATTACAGATGATGCATATGTCTACAGGTCTGTTTCCTTCTCTGGGTATATACTCACATATCCCCCAGGACCATGAGCTCTTTTGGGCACAGACACCCACTCCCCAAACAGAGTCATGTATCAATAGGCTCTGATGCCACTATCAACATGATCAGGATATAATCAGATAGTGTGAGCCATCATTTATAATGCGGCTATTACACATGGGCAGCTGTCTCCTACATCTTACACTCCTACTGCAGATGTTACACTGGAGTTAAAGATGATATGCAACCTGTTTCATTACCAGTGCTGTGCACTACCTTACATACAGTATGTGCAGGCAGCTGTTAGGTTGGGCTACACAAACCTGGTAGTTCAACCAGTGTGTCTGTACTCTCAGTATCCACTCTATGTAGGTGTGCACATAGCCATTTGGCCCAGCCCTGTAACAAGGGTCACTACACATTTGCATAACATGTACACATGCACAGCTGTTATTGCTTGCAAACTATAGTAGAAATGTGGATATTACATGTGTTATGTGCATGGATAGTTACCTGGCTCTTCCAATTATCTTTGCTATCATGCTGCTAACATGTCAGATGAATACTAATGCTATGTATCCTGTCACTGAGTATTGTAATTGCCAATATATATAACTACAGTCTGCATAACATAACAGAACTGCTATGTAGAACAGAATACAGATCTGCTGAGAATACTGTACATAACACAGTTATTGGCACAATATCCCAAAATGCACACTATATTTGCACGGTAAGCCCTCCTTTAACATGTTCATCTTACTTATACACCCATACATATGCCGACTTTTACTATATATCAACATATACTATCCCCTGTTATAGCACATACTTGTTGGACCAATCCTGACACTGACAGTGGCTGGAAGTGAATTGGTGGGTTCCAAGCCCATAGCATCCCTTGTGGTGTATGTGGAGTGTGCCATGTGACCTACAGCAGTACACACATAGAATACTACAAGCATTACTACTGCTCAACAATACATCACTACAAAATAGCTATTTCCACTATGCATTGATTACACTGTAAATCTTACAGTACAGATACTACATACACAGACATACGACATGTTATACATACTGTCTTAGTAATCGGAGGTGTTATTAATTAGTGTACTACTCGTATTTGGTTCGTCTTTCAGTGTTTTGTACTGTCCTACAGGTAGATACAGATGGTTTGAAAGTGTGACAAGGCAACCTTTTATAGTTACAGATCAGTAATATGTGCTATCCCGATGGCCAATTGGTTCATAGTTTCATAGGTAGGTACCAGGCTATTGGCCCTAGGGCTTATATAAGCCTAGCCAAATGGTACCCTGGCTTTTGCCACCCAAGAAAATTATTTTCCTGTGTCCCTGTCAAGCAGAGCCACAGAAGTGGTCCCCGGGGTGAATTTCCTATCTCCTAAGCAGCTAATTACATGCACATCAGCTGCGCTGCTACTGCCTTAGCCAATACCATGGCTACAGTGGAGTATAATCAAGTACTCCACTTGGGCATTGTCCCTTTTCCTTACTTGTGAGGAAGACAGTGTGGAGGTTTTGTTTGGACTCTATTGCAACAGCTGTATTGAGATGAACAGTAATATATTGTGTATAATGCCTAGAGGAGTTGGTTTAAATGTGAGTACTGCTGTTATATTTCTGAACATTGCTACTTGTGCAGGGTTTGTCTGTACCTAATACTTCTGCATATGTGTCAGTCTGGCCAGGTTGTTTGACCAGCACAAGGCTGCATAGCTATGCATATAATGTTAGGGGGTTTACAGTATGCTTACCAGACATATTTAGTTTGCTGTTACTGTGTATCATACTGTGCTAATAATCAGTACTCGGTAAAACCTCCTGGTGTACGAACCTTTCAACCCTCTAAAATGGGATTATTTCATACAAACCTTGTTACATCAGCAGCTGCTCAATTGTATAACGGCAACTATTTCACATAGGGCTATGTTAGTGTGTCTGTGTCTAGGTATGTTAAGGTTTCAGCAGATTTTGTACAGCAGTTGCATAACTGGTTATGGTATGACAGTATGTATTGATGTAATTATTTCGGTTGTGGGGTAGATGTTGGTGTGTACATATCACATGCAGGTGTGTAGGAACCCCTTTTATACAATGTCTATATGTGTGTGGGTGTTCTTTTCCTATGTGAACACCTATCCCTTGGTGGACTAATACTATGGTAAATGCAGGCTGATTCATTAAGGCACTATTAAATGCTTCCTATATAGCATGCAGGTACTGTTAGTCCTTGAATCCTTTTGGCAATGCATCAGAATGTAATAAAGATTTATAAAATGAAAGCTGTCTGTGTAATTCTGTCATGGATATTTGCAGTCAATGCAGTTGTGTTGGTGACTGTGTCCATAAAACATATTTGTAATAGTGTATTGGCATATACTCTTCATATGTTATGTTTATATTGTTTAGGGGGGCGGAATGTGTGATTGCTATGGTCCATGTTATACTCAGATATGACCACTTTGGATGCTGTCTACAGACGTGTGTGTGTGTGTGTGTGTGTGTGTGTGTGTGTGTGTGTGTGTGTGTGTGTGTGTGTGTGTGTGTGTGTGTGTATAGTCTTTCCAGGCTTGTTAGTTGTTGCTGAAGCACCTACCAAGGGGAGAAAATGCTGAGAGGAGAAATGAGCCACTTTTGAGATTTTAAGTATTTTCTTCTGCTTTTTTTTAAGAATTACTGCTTTGCCGCCTACTTTCGGCATTTTCCAGCTTGCTGATGTTTATATCTGTATTAGAAACAGTATTTAGAACACATCTAGAGCCTGTTTACTGCATTTCCTGTGTTGCACTTAATTTAAAATCATTTTTTTTTCTCTTAAAACTGCATTTTACCTGACTTTGGCCTAGCACTCAAGTGTGGGGTCATTTATTGCACTGTTGTGATTATATTGCTACTTGTGTATCTCTGCTACCTTTAAACTTAAACAAAAAAAAAAAAAAAAAGCTTGCTTTTTTCCAACTTTCTGAAATTTAAGAAAGTTCAGTTACAGATTTGCTGTTCTGAACTGTTTGTAAGTTTCTTGGAGGCCAGTGCTTGCTTGGAATAAAGGGAAGTCTCTGTGTTCACCAGTTGCAGTGGTTAACACTGAACAGCCTGCCTGTCCCTGTAGGCACGGCCGGCCTTAGGCATAGGCGAACTAGGTGACCTCCTAGGGCGCAGTAAAAACTGACATTGTAAGGGGCGCAAATTGAGTTAACTTAAACTTTACTTCCATAATTAAAAGCATGATTCACCAACCACGCATGGGCGCCGGAACCATAGAGCGAGGGGGAGGGAGCGTCCCCCCCACTTTTACAGCAGTAAGACCTATAGTACCCATGCGTGCATTGCACGCTAACATTCAAATACAAAAGTGCACAGAAAGGAAGCTTTTAAAGGTGGATGATAATGTCAACATCAGATTTAAGTACAAAATGTGGACTTCTGGCTACACCCCTGAGCCCAGGTGTTCTTCTTTGGTTAAAGCCATTTCTTCCCAGTTATTAATATGAAACGGATCTTTACAGACTTGCGAAATCGAGTTTACACCACCAAAAAAGCGCGATTAGAAAGCCGGCAGACCTTGACCTAGAAGTCAAAACCCGAATGTTGATTACCATACCCATACGCATAATGCATCATGCCAATACGCATGGGTTTGTTTTAAATTATACGAAAGAGAACAGACATTTAAGGTATATTAAATTTCCTGAATTGCTGTAGTTCCTAGAAATCCAATTTGTATTTAAACAAATAGTTTGCGTTTGACACCCTATTATTAATAAATATTGTTAATTATATTAAAAACCCACATGAGAGAATTGGATTAGTATATGTCATGTTTTATAAAAGTACTGAACAGTTTTTGGAGTCTCACTATATGTGTGAGATAGTGTTGAAGTTATGAAAGGTCTAGCATTCTATTACAGTTTTATAATGCAACGTTTTGCAAGCTTCACATTATTTTGGTATTATGGCTAGAACGCATTGTTTGAATACAGTGTGTGTGTGAAGTAATAAGAGTGAAATAAATCAAGTGTTGGTTGGATAATACTTTATTTTTAATTGTATACAAATCAAGTGGTTAGCAGCATTTTTTTAATTATATATTGGCAGCACTGAGACCAGAACACCTCACATATTCTTTCAAGGCCTAGCCTGTCCTTAGTTAACCTACCTGCTTTGCAGCTGGAGGCTTAAAAATAACCTGCGGACTAATTGGATTGATTTGTATAACTAATCAAGTAACTGAACCAAACTGTTCACACTACTGACTGCGTCAATCACATAACTCAGCGAAGTCATATTGATTCTTATATCATTTGACTGACATGGACAGCTTGGGCTATGACTCATGACCACTCTAGGTCAGGCAGGTGTCTGCTAATTCTAACAGCAAGAAATGCAGCATCAAGCTAATTCTAGGAGGGGAGAACAATTTTTTAATAAAAATACCGGTCACCACGAAATTAGCATAATAGTGTTATTATATGCAAACTGCATTTTATTTATCTTATGGGGGAACCATCCATCCCAATGGAATGACTTTCAAGGAAGTGCAACAGCAGGTACTAAATCAATCTAATTCCCTAAAAGTCAGGCAGACAATAAGTCAAAAACAAAGTAAATGCCGGGTGGCCGAGAAAAGAACTCATTGCCTAAAAATGTGAATAATGCAATGGTGACAGCTAGTGCAACAACACAGCTGATCATTCAAGACAGAAATATGAATTTATGTAATTATTTAACCTTTGGCTGGCTGGGCACCCCTATCCATTCCCCAAACTGGCTTTCATGACTTGGCTACTACTCCCTTATAGAGAACTACACTCTTTCCCCATCTCTGCTGAGTAATTTTGTCTTATAACCATTAGCATTCTTTTTCCTTGCCTTTTTTTTTCTTATGGGTTTGTTTACAGCAGTGTTTTTATATGAAATTTGAAATATTCACATTTGGAGAAAAGGGTGGATAATTTATTTTTCCTAGTATTCCAGTATGTTTTATTGCTGTTAAGGAAAATACGAAACCAAACCAAACCAAATATACAAAAGGAGGAACCTTGTTTGCAGAAATAACGCCACCTAGTCACAGAAAATCCTTAACGCTTTTATTAGAACAAACCAACAGAGCGTTTTCGCCACGGAACACCGTGGCTTCTTCAGAGATTCACAATTCTAAAAATCAAACACTCCATTTAAAACAATTAAACCAGGAAGTGACATCTTCCTGTTTCCTGCAAACGACAGCTGTATTTAAAAATACAAAAATATTAAAATGTCATGTCCAGACATCAATGAAATGAAATAAAATGAAATACAATATAATATGTCAAAAGCGGATAAGAACTCCACCACTTTACAAATGTATGTACAAGAAAATAGAACAGATATTTACAAAGAGTGTAATATGTACAAAAAATGTAAATATGTATGTATATACACAAAAATGCAGACGTCATGCAAGTATTTTATGTACATTATCAAAGCACCAATAAAGGGAGAGAAACCACCCTGCTTGAAAAGGTACATACATCTATAAAATTACTACACAAAAATGTAGATTCCTAAAAAAATCAAAACCAATGAAATATGTACTTAACTATAGGGTCAAATAAAAGACCCTTCATTTGACCTAATTGGTCCCTCTGATCCATAATACGTGTCTTGTCCAAAACACAACTTTATATTTAGATTAAGCAACAGTACTAGTTGCCTACCCATCATCAAAACAAAATAAACAATAGCTTAATCAAGAAGCCTAAAAATTACCTAAAGTAACTTTTCAATTTAAGTACAGGTGTAATGTTGCAGTTGCTATTTAGCCCAGGATAGCTAAAAGCGTCTAAACGCAATCCTGGGCTAAATAGCAACTGCAACATTACACCTGTACTTAAATTGAAAAGTTACTTTAGGTAATTTTTAGGCTTCTTGATTAAGCTATTGTTCATCTTGTTCTGATGATGGGTAGGCAACTAGTACTGTTACTTAATCTAAATACAAAGCTGTGTTTTGGAAAAGACACGTATTATGGACCAGAGGGACCAATTAGGCCAACTGAAGGGTCTTATATTTTATTTGACCCTATAGTTAAGTACATATTTCATTGGTTTTGATTTTTTTAGGAATCTACATTTTTGTGTAGTAATTTTATAGATGTATGTACCTTTTCAAGCAGGGTGGTTTCTCTCCCTTTATTGGTGCTTTGATAATGTACATAAAATACTTGCATGACGTCTGCATTTTTGTATATACATATATATTTACATTTTTTGTATATACTACATTCTTTGTAAATATTTGTTCTATTTTTTTGTATATACATTTGTAAAGTGGTGGAGTTCTTATCCGCTTTTGACATATTATATTGTATTTAATTTTATTTCATTTCATTGATGTCTGGACATGACATTTTAATATTTTTGTATTTTTAAATACAGCTGTCGTTATAGGAAACAGGAAGATGTCACTTCCTGGTTTAATTGTTTTAAATGGAGTGTTTGATTTTAGAATTGTGAATCTGAAGAAGCCACGGTGTTCGTAAAACGCTCTGTTGGTTTGTTCTAATAAAAGCGTTAAGGATTTTCTGTGACTAGGTGGCGTTATTTCTGCAAACAAGGTTCCTCCTTTTGTATATTATGTTTTATTGCTGTCTCTGAATGTCTGCTTATGCTTCATATCTTTAACAGAAGTGGATCTAGTCTCCATAGTACATAATGTGGCACATTGCTCTTTTTGCTAAAAGTCATACACAGGGCTGCATGCTCTGACCACGGTTGACATAAATATTAATCTCCCAAACTGATTGGAACTGCCTTCTAGTGATGAACCACATATCTATTCTGCTGGCTATTTGTGCCCCCCCCCCTCCTTAAATATAATCTTTTTCATTCCGGAGCAACTTTCTCCATTCATTTACCAAATCAAATTCTTCTAACATGTTGGGTATAACATTTGTAACCTTTGGAAGTCTGTTATCCCCCTCAGGAACCATCTGCGGGTGTGGCTCAAATACGGGTGTTCCTTGAGTATGGTGTGGGTGGGGGTTAAGGGGCGCCAGAGCAGTACTTCGCCTAGGGCACCATTTCAGCTAAGGCCGGCCCTGCCTGTAGGAGTGGTTACTGCCTAGAAGCTATAGTTTTATTGGCCATTTTGGGTCAATTCTAAACTCCTTGATCTCTATCTCTTAAAACCCTGCTGCCTCGTGGTTTTGGCGTCTTTCCAGGCTTGTTAGTTGCTGCTGAAGCACCTACCAAGGGGAGAAAATGCTGAGAGGAGAAAGGAGCCACTTTTGAGATTTTAAGTATTTTCTTCTGCTTTTTTGTTAAGAATTACTGCTTTGCCGCCTACTTTCGGCGTTTTCCAGCTTGCTAAAGTTTATAACTGTATTAGAAACAGTATTTAGAACACATCTAGAGCATGTTTACTGCATTTCCTGTGTTGCACTTAATTTAAAATCGTTTTTTTCTCTTAAAACTGCATTTTACCTGACTTTGGCCTAGCACTCAAGTGTGGGGTCATTTATTGCACTGTTGTGATTATTTTGCTACTTGTGTATCTCTGCTACCTTTAAACTAAAAAAAAAAAAAAAAAAAAAAAATCTTGCTTTTTTCCCACTTTCTGAAATTTAAGAAAGTTCAGTTACAGATTTGCTGTTCTGAACTGTTTGTAAGTTTCTTGGAGGCCAGTGCTTGCTTGGACTAAAAGGAAGTCTCTGTGTTCACCAGTGGCAGTGGTTAACACTGAACAGCCTGCCTGTCCCTGTAGGAGTGGTTACTGCCTAGAAGCTGTAGTTTTATTGGCCATTTTGGGTCAATTCTAAACTCCTTGATCTCTATCTCTTTAAACCCTGCCGCCTTGTGGTTTTGGCGTCTTTCCAGGCTTTTTAGTTGCTGCTGAAGCACCTACCAAGGGGAGAAAATGCTGAGAGGAGAAAGGAGCCACTTTTGAGATTTTAAGTATTTTCTTCTGCTTTTTTGTTAAGAATTACTGCTTTGCCGCCTACTTTTCGGCGTTTTCCAGGTTGCTAAAGTTTATATCTGTATTAGAAACAGTATTTAGAACACATCTAGAGCCTGTTTACTGCATTTCCTGTGTTGCACTTAATTTAAAATCATTTGTTTCTCTTAAAATTGCATTTTACCTGACTTTGGCCTAGCACTCAAGTGTGGGGTCATTTATTGCACTGTTGTGATTATTTGCTACTTGTGTATATCTGCTACCTTTAAACTAAAACAAAAAAGAAAAAAAAATCTTGCTTTGTTCCCACTTTCTGAAATTTAAGAAAGTTCAGTTACAGATTTGCTGTTCTGAACTGTTTGTAAGTTTCTTGGAGGCCAGTGCTTGCTTGGACTAATGGGAAGTCTCTATGTTCACCAGTGGCAGTGGTTAACACTGAACAGCCTGCCTGTCCCTGTAGGAGTGGTTACTGCCTAGAAGCTGTAGTTTTATTGGCCATTTTGGGTCAATTCTAAACTCCCTGATCTCTATCTCTTAAAACCCTGCAACCCTCTTTTAGCACGGTCTTGCACACAGAGCAGCGTCGGGCAGCGCCGCTTAGACAAGCTTAAACTATTCCTGGCTTCACAAAGTCTACTCTTCACTTTTTCCCTTAGAACTGCTCTAAATCTCAAATTAAGCACTCTATTGTCATTCTAAAGCCCTGCACTTGCTCGTATAAGTAATCTCATAGGTAAACACAAACCAAAGCACTACATCCTCTCTTATATTCCTTCAAAGCACTTGCTCCCTATTGGTTCTTTCTGATCAGTCAATAAGTAGCTCCCTATATTATTCAGGCATGTCCAAAGATCAGTTTCGAGTTTATTCTCCAGTCCAGCTGGTGAATCTGGGAATCTTGAGGCAATGTTACAACTGCTTTATGTATACAGACCACCCTCTCCTCCTCCCAACAAGCTCAAATATATGTGAGAGATGCAACTATATAGCCAAACTGGAGGCTAAGCTCTCTCAACCCAGTACTGGCACAGCCTGTCAGGAGAAAAAGGTAACCACACACACCACAAATCCAGTCCCACATAGACCTATCGCATCAGCAAACCAAACACATAAACACACAAGAACATACTCAGAGGCTCTAAATAAAAATCTGCCTAAGCAGCAAAGACCTCCAAAACAGACATCCAAGCAACACCTACCACAAAACAATATCCACGTAGCACATAGCTCACAAAGTCAGTGTGCCACACAGTCACAGCCTTTAAGGCTAAACAACACATCTAATACACTTGTAATAGGTGACTCTATTGTCAGACACACTGACGTCCCACCCACCAGGCTGAACAAGGAGAAGGTCACTGTAATCTGCCTGTCGGGTGCCAGGATCCGCCACATAACACAAGCACTCGGGTCACTCCAAAGCAAGTACAAGTATGACTCCGTCATTGTCCATGCTGGTGTGAATGACCTGAGATGTACCTCCCTGGACTACATGAAAAAAGACATACAGGAGCTCTTTGATCATGTAGCCCAGCCGGTATGACCATGACCTTGAGTAGCATCTTACCCTTACCAAGAATGATGCCACAGTATAAAGACAAAATGATCAATTTTAACAATTGGCTAAAGTATTGGTGTCATTCAAAGAGGATCCAGTGTCTGTCAGCCTGGGATGACATGTTCGACAAGCCACGTTGCTTCGCTAGGGACAGTTTGCACGTGTCACCCCTGGGTTTTCGAATACTGGCTAAGGCTCTTGCCTCCCCCATAGTGCCTTTTTAGGTAAGTCTCAAAAGACAAACCCAGCCCATAGACAACACAAAGAAAAAAAAACTAAGGGTAATGCTGCTCAACGCCAGAAGTCTAAACCTCAAGATGCACGCACTCGAGACTCTCCTCAGTATGTTGAATATCGATATCTGTGCAGTAACAGAAACCTGGTTCAAGGTTCCCAAGAGCACCCCAGCACTACCAGGCTATACTTCATACCATGCTTTCCTGCCCCAAAACTCGGACTGAACCACAAAAGGAGGGGGAGTATCCATATTTATCAAAGATACCCACACCTCTAGGCTAGTGGCACTGCACGAAGCTTCGGAGACCATCCATGTGCAACTAACAGTGGGCAAAACTGCCTTTCAGTTTGTAGCCTGCTACAGACCACCCTCCCAAACACAGGAACCTCACTCGGCTTTCCTGAGAACACTGGAGAATATGAAGGTCTCTCCAAACATTATTATATTGGGTGACTTCAACTACCCAAACATCGATTGGGAAAACTACTCAAGCCTAAACACCCTCGCCCAATGGTTCCTAGAATTTATAAACTCAAATTCTATGGAACAACTGGTCACCACTCCCACAAGAGGAGAAAACATACTGGATCTGGTCATCACCAACATGGGGTCTCTATGTTCCACACCAGAGGTATACCCCTCATTGGTAAGATCAGACCATAAACAAATCTCACTGGGCATCCATATTCCTTCCCCACCCCTAGCCAAGGAAACCACGGTGAAGAACTTCTCAAAAGCAAACTTCACACTTCTCAAAACTGAGGTGGAATCCTTCAAAGCCCCCAGGCCAGTGGACAATACGGCCCAAAATGCAGAATCCTTTACAAAAGCATTCTATGGACACCTACAGGAATGCATGGAGCATGCTATCCCAAATAAAACCAAGACTCACTCCTCCAAAGGCAGGAGACCTGTCTGGTGGACCCCGGCCATAAATAAGCTATAGAACAGAAGAAGAAAGCTACTACATGACAGAGCAAAATCCCATAAAATCTCATAAAATCTTCTAAGGCCAGCTTTGAAATAAAAATTGCATAAGACACTAAAGATAATCACAAGGCCTTCTTTAGTTATGTCAGAAACCTGGGAGGCAACTCCCAGATATGCTCTGAGTTAGTGCAAAATGACAAAAAATTCACTGAACCCACAGACATTGCCAACATCCTGGCAGAAAGGTTCAGTGCAAACTCCACCCCCTTCCCCCCCAAAAGAGCAAATGTCTATCCCAACAGAGTGTAGCCTTCCTGAGATCACAGATGCACAGGTGAGAGCTGCCCTCTCCAAAGCTAAAAACACAGCATCAATGGGACCAGATAGTGTACTGAGCTGCGTCTTACACGAGCTCCAAGAACAACTAAACCCTCATATAAAGTCACTGTTCAATCTCAGCCTTACTACAGGATATGTTCCCAAGGAATGGCGTACAGCAACAGTGGTCCCACTCCACAAAGATGGTGCCACAACAGACCCCGGAAACTATCGCCTTATAAGCCTGACTAGCCTGGTCTGCAAAGCTATGGAATGTATCATCATCAAAATCATAAACAAAGACATTGGGAACCTCCAGACACTGGATCCTACCCAATTTGGCTTCGTTAAAGGCAGATCTTGCCTCTTGAACCTGGTCAACTTTTTTGAAACAGTTACCAAAGCCATAGATGAAAGGAAGGTAGCCCACACAGCCTACCTGGACCTCGCAAAGGCCTTTGACACAATACCCCACTCGGGCATCATAAATAAGCTCACCAGCTTAAATATCAACCCCTATGTCACAAGATGGGTCACAAACTGGCTCAGGGATAGAACCCACATGGTCAGAATAGCAGGTGCCATGTCAGACTCTAAACCAGTTGCAAGTGGTGTCCCACAAGGCTCAGTCCTGGGACCTCTCTTGTTCGGTATATATTTCTCTGAGGTACAGGCTAACACGGGTGGACTATGGCTAACCAAGTTCGTAGATGACTGCAAACTGGGTGCTATAATCGACTCTCCGACTGACACAAGCATCCTCCAAAAGGGTCTCACAGAGACGGATAACTGGTGCAAGAGTCATGGCCTAAAGCTAAATGCCAAAGTGCATAGACGTCCCCTTTGGAAAAAACAAAGTGCCCACAAATTACCACATAGGTGGTAATCCATTAAGTATGGAAGAAGTAATTAGGGACTTGGGGACCCAAGTAGACAGCAATCTCTCCTTTGACAATCACATTGCCAAAGTGGTTAGAAAGACCTTCTATATAGCCCACCTTATCATGAAAGGGTTCACATCTAGATCAAGACAGGTCATTGTGCCCCTCTACTAATCACTTATCAGGCCCATAATTGAGTACAATGCCCTGTTTGGGATGTACCTTACCCGGCACCTTCAGCAACTGGAAAGACCCCAAAAGTATCTCACCAAGAGGATCAAGGGGCTCAAACAGATTCCCTATGCAGTACAGCTAAAGAAACTCCAGCTCTACTCAATTGCGTACCGCCTACTCAGAGGCGATCTGTGTCTGATGTATAAAGCCATGTCCAATCCAGAATTAATGGACATGCTTCACCTCAGGAAATCTAAATCCCTTAGAGCTACACACTCCAGGGACCTGAACCTCAGCACAGAAATAAATAGGACATGCTGGAGGGACAGATTCATATCCCAGAGGCTCCCCTCACTCTGGAACATCCCAGTCCATGTCAGGCAGAGCCCCTCACTGATCCTCTTCAACAGAAATCTTGACGAATGGATGGGAGATCGTAAGTTTACTCCTGGGATCTCTTCTGTGTCACTGCTTGACAGAGGTACAGTAAATAAACCTTAAAAGGGCTACCTTCTGTGACCTACTATACAGGGGCACAATCAACTAATCTAAAAGGGTGGCGAAAGCCAAATATACTCTGGCTAGGCTTATAAATGCCCTAGGGCAGATAGCCTAGTATCAACCTATGAACCTATATATAGATGTATATAGATATATACATTATTTCATACGTTTATCTATACCTCCATAGATGTGTAAATGCTTCTAACCTATCTATATATCTACATATATATGTAGACCTGTATATATCGACATGTCTCTGTGTATCTCTCTCTCTCTCTCTCTCTCTCTCTCTATATATATATATATATATATATATATATATATATATATGAGTGCACACCTTTAATTGGGTACATGGCAGGTTGTCCTATTTCAACACATTCCTCCCTTTTGTGTTTTAACCTGTCTGCATACAAAGCTGGGATAGGTACATCCCAGGTAGCTCAGTGTTAGGTTAATCGGAGGATGGAGTACATGGTTGCGGGTTCTACTCCTGGAAGGTGTTATTATTTTACCTCTCAGAGAAGGCACTGGGAAAGTGTGAATAACGCACATTTACGCAGTTGTGAGCAGGTTTGCCCGTGGTCTGCGTGACGTTAAGCAAAGGTCAAACGTGTCAAGTGCTTCTCCGTTTACTGTGTTGCAGCACTGCTTACCGTCACGCAAACACGTGGAAACCCGCTTACAACTGCTTAAGAGTGCTTTAATCCACCTGCATCCAAAAGCCCTTATTCGGGCCCTCAAAATAACCTAACAGTCCTTGCAAGTCTTGAACCCAGGACCATGAACACCACAATCACTGACCTTACCACTAAGGCATCTGAGATATGCACGAATGTTATGGTGTCTAGAATATACATTGTACTACAGACTTTCCTTACTACTGAAAACATATGTGACAATCAGTTGGTGTTCATATGTCTGATACATGTTAATGTTCATATGTTTGTGAAAGTAGGTGTTGCAATGTGACATGACAGGGTGTATTATGAATGAGCAAGGTTCTTGATTTGTGTCCTTTTTATATTGTCCCCATACTCCATGTATGCCCCTCCAGTTCACTTATTGGACATCCGACCCAGGCCCTCCTTGATGCATGATTGCATTACCCATCATTCTTCCCCCACCCCAATCTTCACATACACAACAACCACCCCTTCTATGGTGACTTAGGTTAATATTAATTGTTATAATATAATTCTGTGTCATGAATTGTGTTCATAGTTGCTTATATATATGGCTATTGCTGTAACTGTATAATATATATATATATATATATATATATATATATATATATATATATATATATATATGTGCAGACATCACTGACTATATATATATATATATATATATATATATATATATATATATATATATATATATATATATATTGTATTAGTTTGTAACAGTAATACATCTGTAGACTGGAATGTGTTGGTTTACAAACTACAGTACATTACAATGTACTGTACATATGTACACAAGGCCACTGTCCCATTTGTGATCATTACAGTGAAATGCATATGGTAAAAGGTGTAGTCTCAGGACCATGAAACATGTGTACGCCTCGGATGGCTTAGTGGTACGTCCCATGATTATAGTGTGCATGGTCCAGGGTTTGACACCTGCGATGCTTTACGAATGTTTTTTACTGCAGAGTAAGGCTCATTTAAGCAGTTGTAAGCATGTTTAAAAGTGTTTGTGTGACATTATAGCAGTGGTTAAACACAGTTAAACAAATGTTACCGTATAACCTGTGCGTGCAATCATGGCCACATCCGCTAACTACACCAGATATATAGCTGTTAGTGATGTGACATCTCACTATGTGCTGACATGACATTCCATTCTCTGTTGACTACTCTCCTGCACACGTGGGTTTTTATGGGTGATTCGAATGTGTATTATACAGACGATTACTACATATATATGCAAGCTGTGGTTAAGGTATACTTTTGCACATGATAAACATCCCTGCCTTTATCAGGATTGTAACCTCGAATACACAAATACTATGTGGATACTGTAACCATTACACTGTTGACATTAAAGTTGTTTCTGCCTATTTACTATTTAGATGATTTCTATGTGTAAGCTAGGCTAAGCAAAGGGTGGGAGCCCCCAAACTCACTGAGCTTCACGTACTCTTGACATAACAACATATCAAATGTACTGTGAGACAATACATTACATTCCTAGCTACATTAGGCATATCCCCTCACTGACACACTTCAGGGGAAATCTTGTTGTGTGAATGGGTAACAGACTATACACCCCTGGGATCATGTGTCCCAGAACCATACAGCCAGAGGGTGGGGGAGCCTGTCCAGTTTGATAGCTGCAAGACCTGTTGGGGGAATTGAATGGTGTTGAATTGCCACATTAACATGCCCTCTTTAGATCACTAAGTGCCCCTATCACCCTCCACAACCCCAGCCTGCAACAGCTTCCAGCAACTCTGCCTGGAGTTGCTTCATTGGCTATGCTTGACAGAGTTTAATAGTAAAATATACAGAAAAGAGACCTTTACCAACAGTTATGTTCATTTTCAAAGCGCGCATCCCAAGCATACCATTAGGAACATTCCCAAGGGGCAATTTATCAGGGCATGTAGAATGACATCAAATGAACAAGATCTAATAGAAGAAATTGAATTTATCAAAAACATGTTCATTAGAAGAGGGTATGCAACGAAAATGTTAGAAGATATCATTAAAGAGGTTTTAGACAAGCGAACATCACACTATTCAGCATTGTCGAATAATAATGAATCTAATTATACTATAGGTTTATTTAAAAAATCAGAAGAAACACAAGTTTTCAACAAATTGGTTTGTTCCTTGGATATGAGTATTGATGGTGTCCATATTAAAAATTTAATAGAAAAAAATTGGAAAATCATACAAGGAAATCATGAAATTTCCAAAGTTTTTGGAAATAAACCTAACTTTGTTTTCAGGAACACTTATAATATCAAGAAGGCATTGGAAAACAACAAATCAAAACAGGAAACTAATAATGCTACCACGAAAGGCATGTTTCCTTGCTACAACTGTAATATGTGTAGGTATATAGCTCAAGGACCTTTAATAGTTATTGACACTATAGATAAGACCTTTCAAGTGCCTGAACATGTCAACTGTTGTACAAAAGGGGTTATTTACATCAGTACCTGCAGTTCTTGTTCTGCTTTTTATGTGGGAATGACCACCAGGTGCTTAAAAACACGTATTCGTGAGCATATATACAGTATCAAAACTCACGATGAGACCAATGCTCTGTTTAAACATTCCTTGGTTTGTAAAAACTTTAAGAAATTTTTGTTTACAGTAATTGAGGTGGTTAAAGCAGATTTAAGAGGGGGTGATTTTAGGAACTATGTTGAGCAAAGAGAAACCTTGTGGCAAATCAGACTAAGATCAGACAAACATCCAGGCTTAAATGAAGCCGTTAATATTAAGTGTTTTTTAAAGGACAGTAAACTATGTATAGACAAGAATATTTCTACATCACTATTTAATTGATTGTCAGTAGTTTTTAAAACAATTATATATATTTTTTTAATTGATTAATTGTTTAATTGTTCATGTGGAGTGTTATTTAAAGCAGGCTGATTTTATTATTTTGTATTCTGATGAAGTCTCTAGACGAAAGCGGTTATTAAAGTTTTATTACACTATTACTTGGAATTTTTTTCTTACTTCTTGCCTTTGCATTGGTTTCCTGTTTCTAGTCTATGTGGTTCATTTATTAGTGGTATTTTGTTTGGTTTGGTTTGTTCACCACTTATGGAAGAGGAAATCGACGAGCAGCTACTAAATTTGAGTACACATCCTACTCCGGGTAATGATTCCAGCAGAGATGTTAACAATCTGCTAGTCTCTACACTGATTGATATCCAGAACTCGCTAAAGTTTTTAGTAGCAAAGGCTACTAATTCATCACCAGCAGTGGCGAATGCCTCCAGCCCGAGTGGTTCGTTTAAGGAGTTGGATACTATCATTGAGGTGGAATCAAACAGCAATTTAAGGAACCAAAGAACAACGAGCGTGAATGGTTTATCACATCAACACTGGACTGGTGATTCCGGTGTAAAATCTTTATTGGAGACATTTAGTAATCCTTTTGGTAAACTTTCCACTTTTCAACATTCAGTTTGCGATGAGGAAATAAACAAAAAACGCGAACTACTGACCAAACTGTTAAAGAGGTTTCGGTCTTTAATGGTTGAGAATTGTTATTTTGAATGCTGTATACAGTTAAGGATCATGCCGAAAGGGCTTAGATTTTTTAAATGCCCAAACGGCGTTCAAGCTGGTGACCCGATGTTTGGTACTTTGGTTTCATTTTTCAATGAAGCAGGTATGTCCTTTTTAAAATTACTTATTGATAATAACTCTGCAAAAATGTCATTATTAAAGGATGATATTTGCCAGCTAGAAAGTGAAATTAAAGCAGCCAGCAACGATACAAACCATTTAGATTACTTCAACAAAGTATTTGAAGAAGTTGAAAGACATTCAACTGAAATTATAAATAGGAAACACGCCAAATTGGAGCGGGATATTTCCGCTTATAAAACAAATTCAGCATATAATTATTTTGCTCCTGGCAACAAGGAACATATATCTAAAGCACCATCATTTTATTCTGTAAACAAACGGAACTACAGTTCAGTAGTGAACAGCAGGGAAAATACTGTTGATTCTAACTTTAATGGACGAAAACATTTTCCAACTATGAATTTTGACATCTCAGGTGGTGCTTCTAAAAACATTAATCAGACTGACAACACCGAATGAATTTAGTCCTGTGACCAAGCATTTTTTGGAAAAACATAAAGGTGACCCAGGCAGTTTAAAATTTTGTGTTTTGGGTAAAAATTACTTGAATTAGAAACTAGGATGATTTTGAAATTCAATACATTAAAACCACATGGATTAAACTTAGAATTAAGTATTTAAATAATAATAATAATTAAATCTCTCTACACATAAATAGTATTAAGAGATAATAATTTTGATTATAAAAACTTGAATCTCATGATAAAATTATTATATATTAAAAATTTGATAGAAGGGATTATATATGTTACATAATGTAATGTATTTTGATATGTAGTAAGAGAATCAACATAAAATGCATACAGAGTATTTAATTCTTAGTATTTGTTTATCTTAAAACATAGCATGAATTTTTTTGAAAGCAATCAATATTAGCTTATTTTTCATATATTTGTAAATAAATGTGTGGAACTTTATAGTTTAAGTATATTCAATGTGAAGGCATTTTAACTTTAACTGTATTTTTAATTTTAATTTTGATGTATAAGAAAAGAAAATATTGTAAGAGCACTTTAAAATATGACTATTGAATGAATTAATGAGTTAATTGAATTATTAGTGCTGATTAACTTAATTTTTTTGTATAAATAACAGTTAACAGCACATTGTATCTGTGATCCTTTGAAGGCGAAAGGCCGAGGTACCAGATCGCAATAAACGCATTACTGGCATGGTGTTGGTTGGATTTGTGTTTTTCTGACAACACCGAACAGTCTGACATTAATGCTACTGACAAGAGCACCACCGATGATCATGCCAGCAAGGTTAAGACTGGTGACTCTAGTTCTAAAACTGCTACCAGTGTCTTGCTCGATTCTTCAAACATTTTTTTAGGCAAGAAAGCACCAACGGTGAAGAAAACAGTGTTCACAAGGAGCCGGACTTTTCTGGGTTCGAACTCGTCAGGAGACGAGATTTAACCCGACAATTAGATGACTTTGACATCATTAATTTAACAGACACTGTCTTTGATAATGACGAACTAAAGGTACTAAGGTTGGGTTTTAATTTTGTACCCACCACTAAGGCAGATTTTGGTAAAACTGTTGTGGACATTAAAAAATTTGTTAGAAAATTAAATCTTTCATATATATTACACGACATTCCTGAAACAAGTAAAGCAATCAAAAAACCTTCAACTTATAATCCATCATTAGTGCATACAATTAAGGTGTTTGAAGAGGCATGTTTGCAGGAACTTGATTGTGTTTTAAGTAAGAATGCTAGACACGAATATAACTTAAACTTTAATGAAAGAAAGGCTTTCAATGAGTTACGCAAGAAAAACAACACCTTGAGATTCATGAGGAGTGACAAAGGTGGTAATATTGTTATCATGACACAGGATTCATATACCTTGAAAATGACACAATTATTGGAAAATCAGGATGAGTATGAAATTATTTCATTATATGACATTAAGAAAAAGCAAAGATTAATACATTCCCTTTTATATGAGGCTTTAATGTCTAATGAAATTGATTTGGACGTTTATGAATTCTGTGTCACAGAAAATCCAAGAATTGGTGTTCTTTTCGGTATTCCGAAAACACACAAAAGTCTTACAGACCCACCATTTAGACCAATAGTGTCTTCACCTCACTCCGTAACAGAAGGAATTTCACTAATAATAGATGCTACATTAGGTCCTTTGGTTTCTAAACAAGATTCTTTTATTAAAGACTCTTGGCACTTTTTAAATAAATTGAATGATTTTGCTGCCACTAATATTTTTGATCCGGAGAGCCACATTATTTTTACAGTAGACGTTGTTTCCTTATACACTTGTATCCCCCATGAAGAAGGAGTTGAGGCCGTACGTACTTTATTAAGTAAGAATAATGAATTTAGTACAAGTCAAATTTCCACCATTTGTAGGTTTCTAGATATTTTGTTGCATCATAATTATTTTTTGTTTGGGAAAACATTTTACAGACAAAAAAGGGGTGTAGCGATGGGGTCTCCAGCCGCACCATCCTACGCGAATTTAGTAATGTCCTGGTGGGAAGAAGTTTTTTTAAGTTTATTAAAAATTAAGTTTCATATAGTTTTATATCATAGATTTGTAGATGATTTAATTTTTATTATAAAGGGCAACAAGAACACAGCTGACAATTTTCTTATTGACATAAACAGAACAGGAAGTTTTTTAAAATTCACCTTAGGTTGTTCAAGGCTATCTATTAATTTTTTAGATATTTTCTTTTGGTGGGACACCACAGATAATAAGTTTAATAGTAAAATATACCGAAAAGAGACCTTTACCAACAGTTATGTTCATTTTCAAAGCGCGCATCCCAAGCATACCATTAGGAACATTCCCAAGGGGCAATTTATCAGGGCATGTAGAATGACATCAAATGAACAAGATCTAATAGAAGAAATTGAATTTATCAAAAACATGTTCATTAGAAGAGGGTATGCAATGAAAATGTTAGAAGATATCATTAAAGAGGTTTTAGACAAGCGAACATCACACTATTCAGCATTGTTGAATAATAATGAATCTAATAATACTATAGGTTTATTTAAAAAATCAGAAGAAACACAAGTTTTCAACAAATTGGTTTGTTCCTTGGATATGAGTATTGATGGTGTCCATATTAAAAATTTAATAGAAAAAAATTGGAAAATCATACAAGGAAATCATGAAATTTCCAAAGTTTTTGGAAATAAACCTAACTTTGTTTTCAGGAACACTTATAATATCAAGAAGGCATTGGAAAACAACAAATCAAAACAGGAAACTAATAATGCTACCACGAAAGGCATGTTTCCTTGCTACAACTGTAATATGTGTAGGTATATAGCTCAAGGACCTTTAATAGTTATTGACACTATAGACAAGACCTTTCAAGTGCCTGAACATGTCAACTGTTGTACAAAAGGGGTTATTTACATCAGTACCTGCAGTTCTTGTTCTGCTTTTTATGTGGGAATGACCACCAGGTGCTTAAAAACACGTATTCGTGAGCATATATACAGTATCAAAACTCACGATGAGACCAATGCTCTGTTTAAACATTCCTTGGTTTGTAAAAACTTTAAGAAATTTTTGTTTACAGTAATTGAGGTGGTTAAAGCAGATTTAAGAGGGGGTGATTTTAGGAACTATGTTGAGCAAAGAGAAACCTTGTGGCAAATCAGACTAAGATCAGACAAACATCCAGGCTTAAATGAAGCCGTTAATATTAAGTGTTTTTTAAAGGACAGTAAACTATGTATAGACAAGAATATTTCTACATCACTATTTAATTGATTGTCAGTAGTTTTTAAAACAATTATATATATTTTTTTAATTGATTAATTGTTTAATTGTTCATGTGGAGTGTTATTTAAAGCAGGCTGATTTTATTATTTTGTATTCTGATGAAATCTCTAGACGAAAGCGGTTATTAAAGTTTTACTACGCTATTACTGGAAATTTTTTTGTTACTTCTTGCCTTTGCATTGGTTTCCTGTTTCTAGTCTACGTGGTTCATTTATTAGTGGTATTTTGTTTGGTTTGCTTCATTGGCTATGCTTGACAGAGGCTCAGACACTTCATCAATGGTGAGGGGAAGGCCAACACACTGTTGCTATGCTTCTAATTGCCCTTGGACAGATAGATAGTAGGCTATCTGTGAACCTCTAATTTGCAGGCCATCACAGCCATAATATGTGAATAAACAGACCTTCAGATCACAATATACAGTGTGAACTCACCATGTATTCAGGAAACAGTTGAGTACAGCAAGAATATACAGAACACTGATACTTAGTCACTCCAAATGCCTCTCTTGGAAGCTAGAAGACTTGTATAAGTTTAAGGCTTTCTATTGCTTACCACTAGGTTACCTACAGGGGAGATGAAAAACAAGCACAGATGGGGAACATGCATGCAATGATTCCATACCAGCCTATGTGTCAGCCTTACACTTTGGAATACTGGCCAAGGCTATTGGCACCCCATGGTGCCTTATTTAGGAGAGTCCCAAAGGTGAATATCAGCTCTGTACACAGCACAATAGCAGATTCAATGAGGTTTATGCTACTCAACACCAGGGGTTGTGATCACAACATGCATGCACTCACAGCACTCCTTAGGATGGACAACATCAACATCTGTGCATTAACTGCAATCTGTCTTAAGGCTCCTGAGAACACACCAGCACTACCAGACTACAACCCATACCACACATTTCAGCCACGGAACATGGACTGACAGACATGGAGGGGCTGTATTCATATTCATCAGGGATACCTACACCTCCAGGTTAGTGGGGCAGCATGATACCTCTGTGATCATCCATGTGCAGCTAACATCAGCCACAACAGCAATGTGGAATGTGGCCTGCTACGGATCACCCTCCATGACCCAGCACCTCCACTCCACCTACCTGGAGACAGTGGAGAACACGACAGTCCTAACGCACACCCTGGCATTGGTCAATGTCAACTACCATACCATTAACTGGGAAATGCACACCGGTACTCACTTTCAGGCCAGCGCTTCCTGGAATGTATCACCTCATATGCCCTGTATCAGGTGGTAACCTCCCGAAGGTGGGATGGAAACTACTAGATGTGGTCATCACCAACATGGGCAATAGGTGGACCACAGTGGAGGTTAACTGGTCACTGGTTAGATCTGATCATGAACTATTCACTTTTTCCACACCCTAGCATCTCCCCCACCCACATATACCACAGTGTATACCTTTCCTACAGCTAAATGTACACTACTAGTGACAGGGATGGGGGGTTTCACAGCCCCCACGCTAAGGGGAAATAATGCTCCAGATACAGGTAGATTTACAAATGCAGTCTATAAGCACCTACATGGATGGATGGATCGTGCCTTCGCTGGTAAACAAAGACTCACTCCTCCTAGACAAGGACACTGGTCAGGTGGACCTCTGCAATAAACAGGCTATACTACAGATGTAGGACAGTGTTCCAGACACACAGTAAATCCCACGAAGGGCAGACATCCGTGACCACTATTAGTATGATACATAGGTCCCTCATGACATCATCCAAGGCTAACATCAGCAGGAGAATACGCAAGGATTCAAAAGATAACCACAAAGCCTTCTTTGGCTATGTCAAGGATCTACATGGTGACACACAGATTTGCACTGTGCCAGTGAAACATAGCGCAAAGTATGCTGACCCTACTGATATCATCAACATCCTTGCAGATACATTCGGTGCATACTTCACCCCCTAAAGAGCCCACAACACTACCCGAAAGGTACAGTATCCCAACCATCAGAGACACATAGGTGGAAATGGCCCTCTCTAACAGCAGAACACAGAGTTAATGGAGGCAGATGTTGACCCAGACTGCATCTTGCAAACTGTACAAGACAACCTGCCCCCCACCTAATTAAGTATTCCTACCTCAGCCTCTCCACAGGCTACATGCCCATACAATGGCGCATGGCAACAGTTATTCCACTCCATCATGGAGAAATCACAACTGACCATGGTAACTACCACCCCGTAAGCCTGACTAGCCTGGTCTGCAATGGTATGGTTCGCATCCTCATGGCACTCATTAACAATGACATTGGTAACCTTCGAACACGTGACCCAACCCAGGTCAGCTTGGTTGAGTGCAGTTCATGCCTACTGAACCTGTTTGACATCTTACATACAGTCACCAAGACATTAGATGACAGGGGAGGTGGTTTGCACATACTACCTGGACCTCACCAAGGCATTTGACACCATGCCCCACTCAGGTATTATTGATAAACACACCAGCCTGTACATTCACTCATACATCACAGGTTGGGTTGCCAATGGGCTTACACACACAACCCACAAGGTACGACTAGCGGTCTCCAGGTCCAACTCTTGAACAGTCACAACTGGTGTCCCACAGGACTCAGTCCTGAGAACCCTACTGTTTGGCATATACATCTCAGATGTACAGGCAAACACAGGTGGACTACGGCAGACCATGTTTGGCAATGACTGCAAACTGGGAGCCATGACTGATAGTCCAGCCGACATGGACATCCCTCAGGAGGCCTCACAGAGAATGTCACAGGGTGCCAACAACATGGCCTCCAGCCAAGTGCCACTAACTGCATGGTCATTCCATTGTAGAATTGGCACCCACATATTAACACATGAGCGGCAGCCACTTTAATATGGATGAGGTAATGAGGTATCTGGGGACTAAGGTAGATAGTGATCTCCCCTGTGATAATCACATCTCCACAGTAGTTAGGACATCCTTCTATGTAGGCCATCTGACTACTAAAGGATTCCCATCTAGACATATAGGGGTTATAGTGCCCCTTTACTCATCACTCATCAGTCCCATTATAGGGTATAATAATCCATGTGGGATGTACCTCAGAGGACACGTCCAACAGCTGGGGGGGGGGGTCCACGAATGTACCTCACCAAGGGGAATACTGGCCTCCAACATATGGCCTATGCAGCCGGACTGAATAAACTCCTGCTCTACTCAGTGGCATCTCGTTTACCCAGAGATGATCTCCACTGGCCAACACAGCCATGTCAAACTCAGGCTTGATGGATATGCTCCACCTATGGGAATCCATGTCACAGTGAGCCACACACTGTACTGAGCTGACCTTGCCACAATAATAACCAGAAGATGCTGGAGGGACAGCTTCCTGTCACAGACACACCCCATACTTTGGAACAGCATCCCTAACTATGTTTTACACAGCCCCTCATTAACACTCTGCAAGAAAAACCTTGAAGGGTGGATGGGGAACACTAGCTGCACCCCAAGGATCCCGCCATTGGCTCTGCTCCACAGAGGGATGGTTAATGACTCAATAGGGTGGCAAACACTGACACATTTTGGCTGGCCTTATGAATGGCCTCAGGCAGTTGGCCAAGTACCTACATATGAATCTATACATACAGTATCTGCATATGCTGATAGCTTAATTTACTGTTCAGGTGTTGACTTACCTTGTGCCAATGGCTGTTGTGTGTGCAATAGTTGAGGGCTGCCTATGTTGGATGCACACAGAAGACTGCCTATACATGACAATTTACAGGTAGTCTTGTGTGTGTGCCATCCATTTTTACTGTGTGTGAAGGTGGAGAAAGGTGTCAGTCCCTAGATGCCTACACTGTCAGTGTGTGTGCTATGCATTCTCTCTTTGCCAAGGCATGGGCATACTAGGCACGCCTCCATCTGCTTACTGGCGCTGGCTCAGGGTGTTCATGGTCTAAGTACCTCTGTGCCTGTGGGGCCCTTGGCAATGGTGGTGGGCTGCGAGGGCCTTCACCATTCTGTCCCTGCTGCAGCTGTTTCTGCAGGACCATATTGTGTAGCATGGCACACACTATGAAGATGTGGGCACACGTGCCTGGAGAGTACTGCAAGGTTCCACTAGATATGTCCAAGCAACGGAATCGTGATTTCAGCATCCCAAACACACATTATATGATGATTCTGGTTTGTGCATGTGCCTCATTATGGTGTTCCTGCATGGGTGTGTGTGCATTTCTGATGGGAGTCATCATCCACAGTTCCAGTGCATAGCCAGCATCCCCCACCAGGTGACCATTTGGGATGCCCCCCTGGCAAATAACCAATACAGCTGTGAGGTATGGCAGATGTGGGAGTCGTGATAGCTTCCAGGGCTGCCAGCACACACATCCGTGATAATGCCCTGGGCATTGCACACGACTTGGCAGTTGATGGAGGGGTATCCCTTGTGGTTTTTGTAGCACTTTCCCTGCTCACCGGGTGGTGACTTGATGTGTATGTGCATGCAGTCTATTGCAACCAGTACCTCCGGGTATTCTGCCACATGGTGGAAGAGACACACATTGCTGGCCAACTCCTCCTGCGTTTGGGGGAAGTATATGTACTCATTGGCATGTGGTAACATGGCATCCAGGAAATGGTGTAGTACCCTGGATGCTGATGCCTGTGAGATACCCATGATATCCCCAGTTGGTCTTTGAAAGGTACCTGTAGCTAGTATTCTCAGGCTTACACATACCTTCGTATCCACTGGGATGGATTTCCCTCTGTTTGTTCTGGTTCTGAGGCGTGGCTGGCACAGCTCCACAAGTTGCTGTAGGGTGTCCTTGTCCACCCTGTAACACTCTACTATCTCCAGATCATGTAGCTCTTGGTAGGTTAGCCTGGGTCTGAACACTCTCTTCCTCCTCTGGTGCCTGAGGTGGTCGTGTGTATCATCCTCCACACCACCTTCAGTCTCCAACACATGCTGGTGGATCAAAGCTATGGCAGCCCCTAACATGTACATAATAAAAGTTCCCCATCTGTGTACACCACTGGTGCAGAGTGTATGGGAATACGCAAATGTGTGTGAGGTGCTTTCATACTTTATAGTATTGTGCTATGAATGCTGCTGATGTAAGTGGGTGTGTATGAACTATTCCAGCTGCTGCGTGTCTTAATTATAGGTTTTGCAATGAGTACTGCAAGTGTGGGGCCTTTACTGTGGAGATCTCCTTGCCTGCCTTGATTACTCTGTTGCCCTTTAATTCACTTTTAGACCTAGATCCCCTCCCATTGTCAGGCATGCATCCACCTGCTGTCTTTCTTGTTTTGTACTTTCCCTACCCAGTCATGCGAAATGTGCCTTGTAGCTGATATACAGCATATCGCCTTTGTTCTGCTTTGACACTTTTCTGTTTTCTTTGCAGTACAGCCCCTCCCCTTCCCTGTTCTGCAGGTAGCTGCTTGCAGCCTTGTTAGCTGTTGTCAATGGCCCACTGTAGGCACCTAGGTGTTAATTAGTAATTTATACTCCAATTTCACTGCTGCAGCATTTCCTTATTTCTTTCCTATATCCTTCCTGTTTCAGCTGCAGTGAGCAATGAGCATACCCATTTAATGGGTTTACGCACATTTTCATCTCCGTTCACATGCATACTCGGTTACCTTGTGTACTCTCAGCTAAGCATAGCTATGGGCAATTCGACACACCCCTATCCTGCAGCTTTGCCTAGCTAGGGGCAGACCAGTTTAGCAATGCTCCATTGTGCTTACAGCAATGGCAACACACCCCTCTCTTGATGTCATCTTTATCTCAAGGGCTCACCTCGGTGTTATAACACTACGCTGTGATGTGCATCCTTACACCAGTGGAAAATCTGCAATTCACTATTACTCCTCTCATTTGCATGGCATTGCCTACTAATTCCTAGCTACTGCGCATAACACTGTCACTGCCCCTTAGCAACCCTTGTGCCATGAGTATGGTGTAGCATGCCTGCCATTGACTATTATGGGGAAATCGTGATATGTGTTTCATTGTGGTTTTATTCTATATTTTTATATATTCCTTGCGATCCCCTTTGTGCACCGCTACCCTGCACTTCCACGCCGCGCTAGTGCAACTATATATATATATATTTATATTAAATGTTAATTTTATATTTTGTACATTATTTTATGCCAATGGCTATATATTTAGCCATTGGCATATATTAATATTATAATACATGTGTTTGTCAGCTGTCATGGCTCCGATTTTATGTTTGCAAAAATGTAAACCGTTTTCTACAGTTTACATTTCTGCTTGCTTGCACTACACCTGCACCACTTCCTGAATTGCTACATACCTTCATTTGCATGCAACACTGCTACACATGGGGTAAATAGCATACAAGGCACAGGAGTTGTGCAGGCGTAGCGTAAGCTGGTAGTGCACGTGGAAACAGCTCATACCTGAATCGCTCGGTGGCCATATTTGGTGATAGAACGCCAACGCTACGCCTGCACCTGGCACAAGCTTCATGAATCCTGGGGAGTGTATTGAATGTAGTAGTTTCAATAAGTTTTTATTTTTTGTCTTGGAACAAGGTCAATTGAGAATAAGGGGGGAAGTTTTAAAAATTATTTAGAACAAAGAGAGACTAGATGGCAGATAAAATTAAGGGCAGACATGTCCCCAGGCTTAAATGATGCCATTAATATCAAATGTTTTTTAAAAAAATTGTAGGGTGTATGCAAAAGTTGTTAAATAAATAAGTTATTATATATTTTATATTTGTTATTTTAAATATGCTGTATATTTCCTTAAGCATATTTGATAGACTGACTGATTGTTTTACTGACGTGATGTAATTATTGTTAATTAATGCACTGAGTATATATATGAGTTTTAGAATTCATGGAGTTTGTATTTCTGATGAAGTCTTGTTGACGAAAGCGGTGATTAAATAGGATTTACGCTAAAGTGCTGTTTTTTCTCTTATTTTTTTCAGTTTGGCAGTGGTTTGTTTTTATTTTATTAGTTTTATTTCTCACCATATCAGTCTTGTTCATACTAGAGTAACCACTAGGATCTTTACAAGCCTAGCATGTCCAACAGCTCTGGGTTTGACATGGCCTTGCATGTTAAGCAGAGATCACCTCGGAGTAGACAATATGTGATATAGCTGGAGTTTTTTAAGGTGGTCAGCATAGGGCATCTGCTTTAGGTCTGTGATTCTTTCAGTGAGGTATTTCTGTAGCCTTTCCAGTTGCTGCAGATATCTTGAGAGGTACATACCAAATGGGGCATTGTATTCTATAATGGGTCTAATGAGGGATGAGTACAGTGGGACAGTGACCTTCTTTTTTCTGGATGAAAAGCCCTTAGTGATGAGGTGTGCCACATAGAAGGATTTCCTGACTGTTGTGGCAATGTGGTTATTGAAGGTGAGACCACTGTCCACCTGTGTCCCTAAGTCTCTTATCACACTTTCTGTGTTTAGTGTACTGCCACCTATGTGATAATTCACGGGTATGTGTTTTTTCCCAAGGGGGATAACTATACATTTCTTGGCATTGAGCTTGAGCCCATGGCTCTGGAACCAAGCATCTGTTTCTGTAAGGCCCTTTTGTAGAGTATCCGCATAATTTGGGGATTCAATAATGGCTCTCAGTTTGCAGTCATCTGCGAACTTTGTTAGCCAGAGTCCCTTAGTGTTGGCCTGTACTTCAGAGAAGTAGATGCCAAACAAGAGAGGTCCCAGGACTGAACCCTGAGGTACTCCACTTGTCACTTGTCTGGAGCTAGATTTGGAGTCAGCTACTTTTACAGCGTGGGTTTTGTCAGTAAGCTAATTGGCAACCCATCGAGTAACATAGGGATTAATGCCCAGCTTAGTAAGTTTATCTAGGATTCCAGAGTGGGGGTTGGTGTCAAAGGCCTTGGCGAGGTCCAGATAGGCTGTGTGGACTGCCTTACCCTTGTCCACGGTTCTGGAAACTGATTCAAAAAAGTCAACAAGTTTCAGGAGTGAAGATCAGCCCTTTACGAACCCAAACTGGGTGGGGTCCAATGTTTTAAGGTTGCTAATGTCTGTATAAACAGATTGACTAGTGCACTCATACATGTTAACACTCTGGCTGTTCTTTCAAAATGGCACTGCTGCCTGTACGTGCTCTCTATTTATATGCACGTGCTCTCACATTGAAATGGTTCTTAAAGTTACAACACATGCTCTGTCCTATACCTACCATGTACTAGTCAGCTACAGTTAGGCCTCTATTATCTACAAAGATCAAAACTCTTACCTCGACCTACTAGAGGCACTCACCATGCAACCAAAGGTCCTGGTCATGGGAAACTTTAACTACCCCTCTATAGAATGGGAAATGTATATTGCCTCTAACTTACAGGCCCAATATTTCTTGGACTTTATCAAAACAAGCACCCTGGTCCAGATAGTGCACTCTCCAACCAAAGGATCAAACATATTGAACCTAGTATTCGTCAACATGGGAGAGTGTTGCACCTCTTCCCCATGTCACATCCTCAGTGGTCAAGTCAGACCACAAACCTTTCTCCCACAAAAACAAACTCAACCTGGAAAAGCCAACTAAACCCATAACAGTTAGGAACTATAGTAAAGCAAACTACATCCTATTAAGCAATGGTTGGTCAAAATTCACAGCTTTCCCAAACCTTGAGAACACAGCTATCTATGTAGAATTATTTATAGAAACCCTATATAAGCATGTAAATGACTGCATTGAGGCTGCTGTACCTAGCAGAAGCAAACCCAGATCTAACACCAAAAGCAAAGCAACCTGGTGGTATCATTACCTTAACAGGCTATATGACAAAAGAAAAATAAGTCATGGTCAAAATCAGAAATATCAATGCTCATAGAGACAAGAGTTCTCTGATTCACCTAAATTAAATCCAACAAGGCCAAGTACAAGGTCAGAATAGCTTCTCAGGTTAAGGACAATCACTAAGCTTTCTCCGGCTGTGTCAGGAATCTTAAAGGTAATACTGAGCAGTGTGCAGAACTGATGGTAAATGGCACAACCTTCACTGACCAGACTGACATAGTGAATCTACTGGCTAATAAATTTACCTTTAACTTCTCCTTCGACTACCACCTGTGAAATCCCTTCTAGCATACCCCCCCTCCACTCAGGGAGCAAGTCCTGGAGGTGCTCACTAAGGCCAAAAACAGTTTCAGTAGGTCCTGTCAATATCCAGAGTTGCCTCCTAAATAGCCTAAAACATGAACTAGCAGGACCAGTTGAGACACTCTAACTACAGCGTCAAAACAGGTTATTTGCCAGGTGAATGGAGGGCCCACAACAGTCATCCATCTTTGTAGGGGTGGACCATCAGCCGAACTTGGGAACTATAGACCCATCAGGCTAACAAATCTAATATGCAAAGCTGTAGAATGAATCATCATGGAAATGACCAACAAGGACATTGGCAACCTACAAGCACTGGACCCATCCCAGTTTGGCATTTTTAAGGGAAGGTCTTGTCTACTTAACTTGGTAGACTTTTTTGAGGGTCAGCATGGCTATGGATGGGTGAAAAATTGGCAAGGATCCAGCACCTACCTTGACCTGGCCAATGTGTTTAATACAATATCCTACTTGGATATTGTTGACAAACTCTCAGAACTAAGCATAAATCCCTACGTAACTCTCTGGATCACTGGCTGGCTCACAGATAGTACCCAAGAAGTCAGAATCAGTGAGGCTGCCTCCACCAAGAGACCAGTCACCAGTGCAGGACTCTGTGTTGAGCCCACTGCTGTGTGGCATCTACTTCTCAGAAATCAATGATGATATCAAAGGCCTCTGGCTCACCAGTTTCACAGATGACTGTAAATTGGGAGCTATAAAAGATTCTCTTCATGACACAAACATTCTACAAGAGGGTGTACTACAAACAAATGACTGGTGCAAAAGCCACAGATTAAATCTCAATGCAAAGAAATGCATTATAGTGCCCTTTGGGAAAGCGTCCACCCAAGCTAATTACTTAATCGATAAAACTCTCCTAATCATTGACCCAATAGTTAGGGATCTGGGAACATATGTAGACAGTAATCTGGTGTTTGACCAAAATGTAGCCAAGATAATAAGAAATCATTCTATGTAGTCAAACTCATAAGCAAGAGTATGGCAGCCAGGTCCAAGGTAATAGTACCACTCTACTCAGCGCTTATCAGACCCATCATTGAAAACAGTGCCTCCTTTGGCATGTACCTAGCCAGGCATTTGCAACAGTAGGAACATCCTCAATGGCTGCTCCCTGAGGTGAACCCAGGGTGTGAATACCCTGTCCTTCACAGATCACTTTAAGATCTTATCTCTGTACTCAGTCTCCTAAAGATTACTGAGAGACGAGTTATGCCTAGCATATAAGATGTTTTCAGATCCAGCTTTGATAGACCTCTTGTACATCCAGAAGACAAACAACACCAGAAACACTAGATCCAAGGATGTTAACTTTGTCTGTGACATAAATAGAGCCTGCTGAATGGGCCGATACGTGTCTCAAAGGATCCCTGCACTAGTGAAAAAACTCCCCATCTAAGTGAAGCAGAGTTCATCCCTGACCCTCTTCAAAAGAAACCTTGAGTGTTAGTTTCTTTAAGGATTAAAATGTTGTCTGAGTGCATGAGACAATTGCAAGCCCTCCTGCACCACCCATGTGATTATATATACCAACTCTGAGGTCGCACAACTAAGAGAAATAGGTAATTTCCACTGTCATTGAATGCAGTTTTGGTGAATTGGCTTTGGTTTCTTTGTGTTCACTGAAATTTCCTTAGACAGACTGCCATGCTCCTGAAGAATGTACTCTGAGCATGAATGGGGAGTTATGGTCTTAAGGACTAAAAACCCTGACCCTCTTATGGACGATGGCACAGTTCCCAGGTCACATGATCCTTGCCCCTAGGGAATGAATGGGATGTAGTGGTCCCACCCGAGGAGGAATGAAGAGGCAAAAAGAATGGCCAGCAGAGGCTCATTTGTCAGCAGGAGACAAAAAATATGAAAGATTAATGGACTTCCTATTACAGCAGTTCTTTTAATTAAGGCTTATATTAAGTCTTGTAGATTAATGAAGAATAACTCTCAATATAAAAAAAAAATACACAGAAATAAAGGCATTACACATTGCAAAATGCAGGAGGCACAACAACAAAAGCAATTCAATTTGCAGTGTAAAACCACTCCATTTTACTTTGCCATGCATAACGGCAGTTCCAAGTTTAACAGTAAACATGCTGTGTAATATAAGAAACCACAACATTTCTCAATAAACTTAAAAGGTAGGAATATTAATTAAACTTAATTCTGTAGTGTTTTCTGCCTAAAACAGTGTAGACAATAGCTGTACCATTGTCCATATTCAGGATTGTGTTTCTGGGCATAGTTGTCTGCTTGCAGAGGCTGTGAGTTCTGAGCATATTTTACAGGCCATCTTAGTTTAGCAAAAGCCAATTTCTACTTCAGTGATAGTGTAGTGTTTATGGTCATTGGCTGGTTAGGGTTGCCTGGTCTAGGGCTTGGATTAAGAACCTCATTGGTTCTTTTGCACTTTTTTAAAAAGTTGCTTCAGGTTTCAACCTTCTATTACTTATGAAGTTACCTTGTGAGTGTTTCTGCCATTTCACACAGAGCTAAACGGAGGAGGGGTACTGACCAGAACTCTGATCTGTGATATATAACAATAAGCATCCTGTTTTTTTTTTGCTTATTTTTACTAGTTATTGCTTATTCTAGATATTTATAGCACTTTTTATTGTCTGACGCATACTTTTTAATGTATTTTATAGCTATAAACTAATCTGCATGGTTATACTAAAATTGTCTGCCTCACAGGGCCTAATAAATAAGGTTTTTACTTACTATCACACTGTTTGTAAATATTTTCTAGCTAGTTTCACTGTGTGTAAGGTATTAACTGGAAATTTTCTCTAGTTGTTAAACATCTGTTTGTTTGTTCTGATATCCTGCCAAGGAGTGTATCATATAAATGATTTGTTTGCAGTTAAAAGCAACTCTAGAGTCTCATTGTTCTTATACTTGGTGGTTTTGCAGCTGCCTGCCCCTACTGTAAATTTGATCTTGGACACTCGTCCCAGTCTAGTGTCATTAGCTCATTCTACCTAATACAGAGAGAACATTTGAAAAGGCCAACCCACTTAGTTTCTTAACCTTGAATTATCTTCTATTCCTCCTTTCTGCTTTTCCACTTTACTAAAAAAAAAAAAAAAAACAACACTTTGCTAGAATCTACCATTGCTAGAATTCCCTTCTGTTCTGACTGAGTGTGCTTCTCAAAAAATCTGGAAATATAGAGCTGATAAGTATATTTTTTGGCACTTTTTAACTGTTCAGAGTTGAATAAAACAATAATTGAATTCAGTTCAGAATACCCTTTCAATAAATTGCATTTATTTAAACTGTATTTGCTTTAATATTGCTGCAGCTCAAGTGTTCTAGCTTACACTACATTTGAATTGTTTTTAGTGCTGTTTTAGCTGCTTTTCTGTAAAAAAAAAAAGTTCTAAGCTTGTTTTCTGCCTTTCCTGTAACTAGTGTAGTCCAGATACATATTTGCTGTATCCAGGACTGTTTGTAAGCTTCTGAGACCCCCCCCCTCAAGACTTTATGTGTTGGAGGGAAGCCTTCTAGCTTATCAGTGGGAGTGGTAAACACTAGGTAGCCTCTCAACCACAAGAGGAGTGGTTTCTAGCCCAGAAATTGTAGTTTATTGGCCGTTTGGGCAGTTTTTGCATCTCTCTTTCAATTTTCTGGTTTAAAAGCCCACATTTGTGCTCATTTCCCAGTTTGGGCAGTTTTTGCATCTCTCTTTCAATTTTCTGGTTTAAAAGCCCACATTTGTGCTCATTTCCCACCTTTCCTGTAACTAGTCTAGTCCAGATATAGATTTGCTGTATCCAGGACTGTTTGTAAGCTTCTGACTTGTGCCAAAAAGTCTGCTCTTCAATTTTTCCCTTAGATCTGCTAGTTCTCTCCTCTCCTGCAATTTTACTGGCTTATTAGTCTAGCACTTTACCAGACTTCTTGTAGCAATTATTGTATCACGCAAAAGTGCTACCAGCACTAAACATTCTACAAGGAAACAGCTCCAGTACATATTATTAATGCCCACCCATCCAGGCATGTCTAAAGGTCAATTCCCTGTGCTTTCTCCTGTTAAACTGGTGAACTTGAGCATCCTGAGGCAATGTAGTAAATGCCTCATGTACACTGACAAACCTCTCCTCTTACCTCCCAACACTCAGACTTGCAAGAGACGCACTTATATATCCAAATTGGAAGCCACGCACTCTCTAGCCAAGACCAGAATAGATGGTCAAGAGGAGAAGGTCAACACTTGCACCACACCACATGGAACACATAACCCTCCAGAACACACACCACCACTGCCTTTACATAAAAACACAAACCGCACACCCACCTTTGCAGAGGGTCTCAATAAAAATCTACCCAAATAGCAGAGGCCTCCAAGGCATAAACGCACTCGACCACCACAACACAACACTAATCATGAGACACATAACTCTCCTAAACAGTGTGCCACTCATCCAAAGCCCCTAAGGCAAAACAGCATGCCCAACACACTAGTCATAGGTGACTCTATAGTGAGGCACACTGATGTCCCACTCACTAGATTGAATAAGGAGAAAGTAACAGTCAGCTGCCTGTCAGGTGCCAGTATTCACCACACAATGCATGCACTCAGGTCCCTCAACAACAGGTACAAATATGACTCTGTCATTGTACATGTGGGTGTGAATGATCTGAGATGTACCTCCCTGGACTACATGAAAAGGGACATGGAGGAGCTCTCGGATTATTTAGCCCAGGCAGGTATAACCCTAGCCCTGAGTAGCATCCTACCATCACCCAGAATTATACCACAGTACAAGTAGAAAATTATTGATTTCAACAATTGGCTAAGTTTCTGGTGTCATTACAAGGGGATCCAGTATCTGTCTGCCTGGCATGACATGATTGACAGACCTTGATGCTGTGCCAGAGATGGCCTGCATCTGTCACCCCTGGGATTCCGGATACTGGTCAAGGCTCTTGCCACCCGTATAGTGCCTTTTTTAGGCTGTGTTCCAAATCCAAATGACCACCATAAAAGCTACAAACAAATGCAATCTGAGGGTCATGTTGCTCAATTTTAGAAGTCTAAATCTCAAAATGCACTCGCTCGAAGCACTCCTTAAAATGGAGAACATCAACATTTGTGCTGTAACAGAGACCTGGTTCAAAGAAGCAGAAAGCATCCCTGCACTACCAGGCTATAACTCATTCCACACCTTTCAGTCCCAGAACCTGGACCAAAGCTCCAAAGGCAGTGGTGTATCCATATTCATAAAGGATGTGCAGACCTCCAGACTGGTAGCCCAACATAATGCATCAGAGATACTTTAGGTGCAGCTAACATCGGATAAAATAGCGATTCAGGTTGTAGCCTGCTATAGGTCCCCAACCATGTCCCAAGACTCACACTCCACATTCCTAAGCACTCTGGGGAATATTAGGGTCCAACCTAACACTCTCATACTGGGCAACTTCAATAACCCCTCCATTAACCTGGAAAACAACTCATGTACCAGTACACTTGCCCAACATTTCCTAGAATTCATGAATTCAAAAACCCTGGACCAGCTTGTTCTTACCCCCATTAGAGGTAGCAACATCCTTGATCTGGTCATTACTAACATGGACGTCCGTTGCTCTACACCAATAGTCAACTCCACCCTGGTTAGATCCAACCTCAAGCTAATCACCTTGGAAATCCACATCCCTCCCACCCCCCCCCCTGTAAAGGTAACCACCATGAAAAACTTCTCCAAAGCTAACTTTGGGCTCCTAAAAACAGAGGTGGCTGACTTTACGGCACCCATGCAAATGGAGAATAGTCGCATGACCACTGAATCATACACCAGTGCACTGTACGAACACATACACAAATGCATGGATCTCGCCATCCCCAACAGAACCAATGTGCTCTCATCCAAAAAAAGGAAGCCAATCTGGTGATCCCCCACCATAAACAAACTCTACAACAGAAGGAATAAACTGATGCGGAATAAGGTGAAGTCCCAAGACTGGAAAAACTCCCTTATCAGCCTCAACAAAAAGTTGAGATCCCTCATCAAATCCTCTAATGTTAGCTATGAAAATAGAACTGCAGCAGATAGTAAAGACAAACACAAGGCCTTCTATAGTTTTCTAAAGAATCTCCACAGCAATAACCAGATTTGCTCTGAGCTACTGCACAATGGTACCTCCTACAAAGAATCAACAGATATTGCCAATATACTGGCCGACAGATTCAGTGCCAACTTTACCCCCCCCCCAAAGGACCAATCACAATACCAGTAGATTGCCAGGCACCCAGAATTACTGCTGCACAGGTTAAAACAGCACTGTCCAAGGCTAAGAATACAGCTTCTATGGGACCTGACAACACCCCTGGCTGTGTTCTACATGAACTACAGAGTGAAACTGCACCACACCTGTGTGTCCAGTTCAATCACAGCCTCATCTCAGGCTTTGTCCCTACCGAATGTCGAATGCTACAGTCATCCCTCTCCACGAAGGAGAAGGGACTACAGACCTTGAGAACTATCTCCCCATTAGCCTGATGAGTCTGATATGCAAAGCTGTGAAATGCATCATCATGGACCTAATAAACAAGGATATGGGGAATCTCCAAACTCTGGATTCTACACAGTTTGGTTTTTTGAAGGGGAGATCATGCCTACTCAACCTGGTCAACTTCTTTGAGTCAGTCAACAGAGCTGTGGATGAAGGCAAGGTGGTTCATACAGCCTACCTTGATCTGGCCAAGGCCTCTGATACTATTCCCCACTCAGGAATCATAGAAAAACTCACTAAGCTAGGCATCAAACCCTATATCACTAGGTGGGTTGCAAACTGGCTCACAGATAGAACCCACAATGTGAAAGTAGTTGACTCCAAGTCAGCCTGCCGACCAGTCACGAGTGGAGTCCCTCAGGGTTCGGTCCTGGGTCCTCCCCTGTTTGGTATCTACTTCTCTGAAGTCCAGGTCAACATAAAGGGACTCTGGATGACAAAGTTCACAAACAATTGCAAGTTGGGAGCCATTATTAACTTCCCGAGTGATGTTGACATCCTGCAGAAAGACCTCACTGAGACCAACGACTGGTGTCAGAACCATGACCTTAAGCTCAGTGCCAAAAAAATGTGTCATCATCCCCTTTAGGAAAAACTCGGTTTCCATGATTTACCACATCGATGGCAGTCCACTGAACACAGAAGGAGTTATAAGAGCTCTGGGAACACAGGTTGACAGCAACCTCTCTTTTGACCACCACATTGCCACTGTGGTCAGAAAGTCCTTCTATGTGTCACTGTCTCCCTCTACTCTTCCCTCATTAGGCCAATCATTGAGTACAATGCCCCATTTGGCATGTATCTCACTAGACACCTGAAACAACTGGAGAGGCCACAAAAGTACCCCACAAAGATGATCCTAGGCCTTAAACATTTGTCCTGTATGGACAGACTCAAAAGACTCCAACTATTCTCTGTCTGATATCCCCTACTTAGAGGCTATCTCTGCTTGACTTACAAAGCCATGTCTGACCCATCTCTGTTAGAAATGCTACATCTAAAGAAATCTCAATCTCTCCCCACCACACACTCCAGAGACCTCAACCTCATTAACTACAATCAACAGAACATGGTGGAGGGACAGATTCATAACCCAGAGACTGCCCATGTTATGGAATAGACTTCCCATACATGTCAAACAGAGCACCTCATTGGCCCTCTTAAAGAGGTATCTTGATGAGTGGACGGGAAACAGAAAATTCACCCCAGGGATCACTCCAGTGGCTCTACTCAACAGAGGCACTGGGAACTAATTTCAGGTGGCACGATGCCTTGGTAATCCTATGGGTTAGGCTTGGAAAGGCTCCAGGGCCATTAGCCTAATACACACCTATGAACCTATAAGAAACTTCCTTGACTGATGTTCAAAAGAAAGTTGTTATCCTGGTCTATGTTAGAAAAGCAAGAATGTGAACATTTCAGGGAACTTCCTTGACTGAAGTTCAAGTGAAAGTCATTACCTAAGTTCATATGTGTTTTTATTTGTTTATTTATTTATTGACATTTGATTACCAGGAAAGTCCGACTGGGTGGATGCCCATTTTCAGCAGAGGCCCAGGGAGAAAAGCTCCAAATTATTACAAAATATTTTAAGAAAAATAATTTTACAATCTTCAAAAATAAAACAAAAACATATGCAATTTCAATAATTATAACAAATTAGACAGAATTGATACAGGGTATATAACAATCATTTAATATTTAGAGAAATTTTAGACATTTTGTAGAGAAATTAAAGGTAGTTCACTGCAGTACTCTGAAAAGGAACTTCGTTTATGGCTATAGGAATCAAATAGGTTCATAGGTATGTATTAGGCTATCAGCCCTTGAGCCTATATAAGCCTAGCCAAATGAGGTTCCCTGGCTTTCACCATCCAAGAAAATTATTTTCCTGTGCCCCTGTCGAGCAGCACCACAGCAGTGATCCCCGGGGTGAATTTCCTGTTTCCCATCCAATTGTCAAGATTTCTCTTAAAGACAGCTAATGAGGAGATCTGCTTGACATGAATGGGTAGCCTGTTCCAGAGCATGGGAAGTCTCTGGGACAGGAATCTATCCCTCCAGCATGTTCTGTTTATTATGGTGACAAGGTTTAGGTCCCTGGAATGTGTGGCTCAGAGATATTGGGATTTCTTTAAGTGTAGCATGTCCATCAGATCTGGGTTAGACACGGCTTTGTATGTTAGGCAGAGGTCACCTCTGAATAGGCGATATGCAACGGAGTAGAGCTGGAGTTTTTTGAGACAGTCTGCGTATGGCATCTGTTTGAGGCCGTTAATCCTCCTAGTGAGGTATTTCTGTGGCCTTTCTCATTGCTGCAGATGTCTTGTGAGGTACATGCCAAATGGGGAATTGTACTCTACAATGGGTCTGATGAGGGATGAGTAGAGAGGAATGATGACTCTTTTTCTGGAGGAGAACCCCTTTGTGATGAGGTGTACCATGCAGAAGGATTTCCTAACTACTGTGGTGACTTGATTATCAAAGGAGAGACTACTGTCCACCTGTGTCCCAAAGTCCCCTATCACACTTTCAGTGTTTAGTAGGCTACCGCCTATGTGGTAGTTCATGGGTATGGTATTTTTTCCAAAGAAGATGACAATGCACTTCTTTGCATTGAGCTTTAGGCAATGACTTTGACACCAAGCATCAGTCTCAGTGAGGCCACTTTGTAGAATGTCCACATCCTTAGGTGAATCTATTATGGCTCCTAGTTTGCAGTCATCTGCGAATTTCATTAGCCAGAGACCAGCTGTACTAGCCTGGACTTCAGAGAAGTAGATCCCAAACAGGAGAGGACCCAGGACCGAACCCTGTGGTACTCTACTTGTCACTGGTCTGAAGTTGGATTTGGAGTTGGCTTCTTTCACTGTGTGGGTTCTGTCAGTGAGCCAGTTGGCCACCCAACTTGTGACATATGGATTTATGCCTAGTCCAGTGAGTTTATCTATAATACAAACATGGGGGATGGTGTAAGAAGCCTTGGCAAGGTCAAGATAGGCTGTGTGCGCCACCTTACCTTCATCTACGGTTCTTGTGACTGTTTCAAAGAAGTCAATCAGGTTTGGGAGGCATGAGCTACCTTTTACAAACCCAAACTGAGTGGGGTCCAGGGTTTGGAGGTTACCTATGTCTTTGTTTATAAGCTCCAGGATGATGCATTCCATGGCGTTGCAGACCAGGCTCATCAGGCTAATGGGGCAGTAATTCCCGGGGTCAGTGGTGGCACCCCTTTTGTGGAGTAGGATAACCGTCATTGTGTGCCATTCCATAGGCACCAAGCCTGAAGTGAGGCTATGGTTGAACATGGTACTTAGGTGGGGTGCCAGTTCGTTCTGTAGTTCATGCAGAACGCAGCCTGGGATGTTGTACCGTCCCATGGATGCTGTGTTCTTGGCTTTGGAGAGTGCGGTCTTTACCTGTGCATCCGTGATTACAGGGGCTTTGCAGTCTTCCAGTATGGAAATGGGCCCTTTGGGGGGTGAGGGGGGGGGGTAAAGTTTGCACTGAACCTGTCTGCCAGGATGCTGACAATATCAGTTGGTTTGGTAAATGTAGTGCCATCATGCTGTAGTTCTGAGCAGATCTGAGTGTTGCTATTGAGATTCTAGACATAGCTGTAGAAAGCTTTATGGTTGTCTTTAGAATCCATAACAATTTTATTTTCGTAACTAGCTTTGTAGGATTTTGTGAGGGATGTCAGCTTCTTGCTAAGGCTGACCAGGGAGTTCCTGCAATCATGGGATTTTACTCTTTTTTGCAACAGTTTCTTCCTTCTGTTGTAAAGTTTGTTTATTGCAGGGGACCATCAGATTGGCTTTTTTTTGGAGGATAGCGTCTTGGTTCTGTTGGGGATGGCATGGTCCATGCACTCGTGTATGTGCTTTTGTATATGATTTAGCAGTCATGTCTCTATTTTCTTTTCACTCCAGTGGCTTTACTCGACTTTACTTGACAGAGGCACTGGGAACTAAGGTCGGGTGGCATGATGGCAGGGTAATCCTACGGGCTAGGTTTGTAAAGGCTCCAGGGCCATTAGCCTAGTACACACCTATGAACCTATGTTAGATATGATCCAGGATCGCATTAGAGACTCTAAAACTAGCAATGACTTTATGTGGAATAGGCCTTTTGGTAGAATTATGCAAATGAGTCCACCCTAACCCAAAAGAAGAGAAAAGTAAGGACAGTTGCATTCTAACACCTATGATTTCAATACAAACTGGGCCATCCTTACTGACAACCAGCAGCTTGTAAGGGTTTTAGGAGATCACCCTACGTTTGTATATAAAAAGAGCAGAAGCATACATAGCTATGTGGGAAAGAAAATTAAGGAACATCAGGATGACATGAGCACTAAAATCTGTGGGCCACCTAACTGTACTTTCTGTGAGTACTTGATGGAGTGCGACTGAACTGAGTGCCCCTATCTTTTAAAGATGGTGACATCTTCAACAGGTGGTAACTGTAATACTGAAAAAGTTGTATATAGGGGCATGTGTAATGACTGCCCTACATTTCATGTGTGCAAGACTATGAATAAACTGAAAAGGAGGATTTCAGGTCATCTTTCTGACATCAGACGTAAATGTCAGGGGGACACCTTATCCGAACACTTATTACAACACCCCAGCCATTCTGGTTTTAAATTTATCATTCTGGACTGTATGGAGATGGATGAGCTTGAAGGGGACATCACTGGTGTTTTGGAGAAAAAAGAATTATGCTGGTGGCTGAAATTAAATGCATTCAGAAAACCAGGACTTAACTAGTATTGCTCTATTAAGAGTATGTTGAATTTATGTAAGCTGCTACACAATCTGTAAAGGTTATTTTAGGGAATTTGAGAGATAATATTTTTATGTACTAAAGGTACCAAACTTAGTATAAAATAATAAAAAATTATGTGTAGAATGTGCATAAATATATATATATATATATATATATATATATATATATATATATATATATATATATATATGTTTAGTTACTTTAGCCTCAATTCTGACTTGATTAGATTTACTATACTCTTGCATCACACCAGAGATTTAAATGGTAGATTCAAAACACATTTTTTCATGCTGCTATTACCACAAAGTTCTGGTATAATTCCCCCCATTTAGCATTCTGATGCATGCTCAAGCACACACCTGCACACTTTTATACATTACTAGTTTACTTCATCCAGTGTTTTCTGTATTTTTGTGTGGTTTTTCTACTGGTTTTCATTGTATAAACATTGTTTGTGGGCTGTAAACATGAAAACTGTAATGACAGATGTTTTTTTCTCTCAACTGCAAAGCACTTTTTTTCTGATCTGTAAATAACAGTTTTTATGCAGACTAATACATATGGATGGATGCTTATTAGATATTATTACACATATATATTTATAGTGTGTTTTTTCTTGTATCTATCTAGTTAGCTCTTTTTACTTATCTACCTATGTATATGATTTTAGTTCTTGTCGCAGACCTGATGAAGGCTTTATTGCTTTAGTCCACATCTACTTCTAAGTGCATAAAAGCTGATATGTTTAACATTGTAAAGTATTTCTATTTTTTTTTTGCTACTGAGGATCACTTGTCTGTGATGAATAAAGGCTTGTTGCTTTGCAACACTAACCTGGGTTTTGTGATTTTTGAAATTATTGTCTCAGCTCATCAACAAAGTTTTACGACTACTAGTTTTTCTGGGTTTTTTTCACTTTTTCTTTTTAAAATGTTTAGAATGTTTTTCATTACAATTTTCCATCTAACACTGAGGAAATACCTTAATCTATATCTATACCTTGGTTACAGTCAGGGTGTCCCACAGGGCTCTGTCCTAGGCCCTTACTTGTTTAGATTGTATCTCTCAGACCTATCTTTTTTATCTGGTGGGGTGAGTAAAAAACTTTCTTACACTGTGAAGGACACCAATGAGAAAGAGAAAAGGCAAACACTACTAAAAACTCCTGATGTCCACCACGGCAGTAAAACTTAATAGTTCCGATTGGAAGACTGAGGACTGCTTATTTTATGTCATATTCTTTTCATTAAAGTTTTGATTTTACTATTAAGTTTTACTGCCATGGTGGACATCAGGAGTTTTTAGTAGTGTTTAACTTTTTTTTATCTGAGGTGTTCTACAGTCTATATGCAGACGACCTGAAATTGGATAAACTGATTACATGCGTTACAGATAAGGCATGTCTGCAAAATAACTTGACTGAATTGACCATTTGGGCACAGGAAAATAATATGCTGATAAATACATCAAAAACTAAGCATTTGAGATTTGGTAGGCATAAATTGAAAGGTGAATATTTAATACGGGTCTATATTAGATCACCGAACACATAAAAAAGTGAACGGTGGTTAATCGACCCTATGTAAGTGAAAGCTTACAATTCCGAACTGTCAGAACAGCGATCTTTTTTCTAGAGAAAAAAATCACTGTTCCAACAACAACAAAAAAAAACACTTTAAACATCACATTAAGTGGGGGGGCTTCCCCCACACTCCCCCTACTTAAATATACCAACTTCGAGACCGCACTACAGTGCCAAAAATGGTAAAGTAATGAAGCTGCCAAGCAAATTCTTTCCCAGGGAAAGAATTTGCTTAAAAGCTGCTTCAATATTTTGCTGTTTCAAGCTTTTGAGTTCGACCAAGACGCATTTGAAAGAATGCGTTTTTGGTCTTCTAATAGTGAACCTTTAATACAGCACACAGTGATTGAAACTGTAGACTCATTTAAGGACCTAGGTATATGAGTAGATTCAGCTATGAGTTTTTCTAATCATATCAACTAATTGGTTAATGATAGTTATAGAACTATAAGTTGTATAAAAAGATTTATAAAGTCTAGGAAATCAAAAATAATGAAGTCATTGTTTGTTAGTTACATTAGACCCAAACTTGAGTATGGAATTAACAATATGGAAACCTTATAAAAAACAAGCATGAATAAACTGGAAAGACTACAATGGAAATATGCCAAGGGTATCCATGGATGTGAAAAATTAAGTTATTATAAAAGACTAAAATATCTGAACTTGTACAGTGTCTCTTACAGATATCTAAGAGGAGATCTTATTCCGGTATATAGGGCATTTAGAGACAACTACCTCTGGGAATGTTTGGGGTTATCAAAAAGTACTAGAGAATCATCAGACAACCTATGTATAAACCGAGTATAAACTGCACACAGGAATTGATACTGACAGAGTTTATAGTCATTTAGAAGAAAACTCAATTATGGCAGTAGAACAAAAGGGTAAAAAGTCATATGGAGCAAAGGATCATTTGTTGTTAAATAAAGTCATAGTGGAGAACTGTAAAAAGGGGAAGAATCTTAAGTATGGCATGGATTGAGTACAAAAAAGCATTTAATAGTATCCCACATTCATGGATAAAAGAGTGCCAAAAATGTGTAAGATACGCACTACACTGATCAGCTACATTACAGTGACCATGAAACAGTGGCAGACCACTTTGCAATTAAGCCATAATAAAGAACAAATTATTATCCCAAGGATAAAAATTCAAAGGGGGATATTCGAGGGTGACTCTCTGTCACCACTGCTGTTCTGCCTTGCCCTTAACCCATTAAGCTGTCTACTTAACAGCTTAGGCCTTGGCTATAATTTGGCTCCTAGAAAACAACAAAGTGTAAAGACTTCTCATCTTCTCTTTGTTGATTTAAAACTTTATAGCTCATCAGATGAGGAACTGAAAACACAACTGCAAGTCATCAAAACTTTTTCAGATGATATAAGAATGTCATTTGGTCTTGATAAATGTGCTAAAGCAACCTTTAAAGCAGGAAAACGTCAAACATCAAACATTTCAATGGAGATCTCCGTACAGTGAGGAAATGGAAGTTTTCCATTGTCTGCACTGTATGGCGATCTCAGAGTTGGTATATTTAAGTAGCGGGGGTGTGGGGGGTGCAGGGGGGGCTTACAGCATTTAAATGGTTTGCTTGGGTGAGTTTTTGTATTTTTTTTAGTTGTTCGATGTTTGACGGTTTCGACATTTAGGGGTCAACTATTACGTTTTTGAATACATGAGTATTCAATAACGTAATAGACCCCTGAAAAACACTGGAAACATGAGCCACAAAGCATCATAGAAAACGATGAAGTTTATATCACATGGGACCACTCATTACCAACAGTTCAAAAGATAGATGCTAGAAAACCAGATATAGTGGCTCAAGAAAAGAAGACAAGAGTAGCATTGATCATTGAAATCGCCACACTCAGTGACTACAGTGTCTTGTGTACAGAGAGACACAAAGTCTTAAAATATCAGGATCTGCAGGTAGAAATGAGAGCAATGTGGAAAAAAAGATACTCAGACAGTTCCAATAGTAGTAGGAGCAACGGGTCTTATAGAAAAGAATCTACAACTGAATTTAGATATGTTACCAATCTAAGTAACTCCATATGAATTGGAGAAGGAGTCATTACTGGGTATATTGTGGGTGCTCTGAAGAGCACTTTTGGCTGACATCAAAGACTGAAACAACACTAATTTCATGAATTTTAATCGTACTTTGACTTAGGAATAGGGTCCATTCCCGTCATGGTATTAGAAACTCAAAAGACTTGGAAATTGGAAATTCTATAGGAATGAGAAGTGTACTTATTGGTTCTCTGACAGAGTACCTGATGCATGGAACGACTACCAAGTTACATTAAAGCAAGCACTAGTTTAGATATTTTAAGAACAGCCTGGATACTTATTATGGGAACAAGTGTTTTGGTATATTGGGAAGCTAGAAAGGTATTAATGCCCATGCTTGAAATATTTGTATGTATTTACATCAGAAACCAGAGTTTATCACTTTTCTTAGAAAAACAAATCCACAATCTTATCTTACATCTCAAAGTCATACACAACTCCAGTAACTGCCCTGCACTTTCAAGTCTGGTCCAAACAAACTTAAATTACAATTCCTTTAGGTCTTCAAACAGACTAATGCTAATAAGTTACCCAGTCTCACAACTATCATGGCAACTCCCTCTATTCCTATAAAATAGCTAAAGACTGGAATGATCTTCCTCAGTACATCCAAAACAATTCCAACATGTCCTCATTTAAAAAAAGCCTAAAAGATTATCAAAATAGCAAGTGGCTCTGCCCCTGTATTACTCCTGGTTAGCTTCTTTCTCCTATTACTTCCAACTCCCTTTCTCATGTACCTCTGTTCAGCACATTTAATCAGTTAGTGCTTAAAATCTATTTTTTTTTGTATATCTTTGTATTATATTATTACTATGTGTTTTTCATAACTAATTGTCTCTTATGTAACCTTGTTAATTGCATTTTTTGCTAATATTTGTGTTCATGACTACTTAAGACTCTTAACTAATTGTTACTGTTCTGAAGCTTTTCTCCCTGGGTCTCCTCTGAAAATGAGCTACTTGCCCAATCGAACTTAGCCAGTTAACAAATGTAAATAAATAAATATGCAAGCTCCCATGGCTTATAAGTAACATCCGTACAAGTCTCTACCCCCAAATGAATGAACAAATGTCATTAACTCTGAACCACTCCAGAGCATACTTACGCCAACCCAAAAAAGTTAATTTCTTGTGCCCCTGTCGAGCAGAGCCACAGAAGTGATCCCTGGGGTGTATTTCCTATTTCCCATCCACTCATCAAGATTTTTCTTGAAGAGTGTTAATGAGGAACTTTGCTTGACATAGATGGGTTGTTTGTTCCAGAGTATGGGAAGTCTTTGGGACAGGAATCTATCCCTCCAACATGTCCTGTTTATTGTAGTGACAAGGTTTAGGTCCCTAGACCAGGTAGCTCGGAGGGATTGGGATTTCTTTAGGTGTAGCATGTCCAACAGCTCTGAGTTTGACATAGCTTTATATGTTAGGCAGAGATCACCTCCGAGTAGGCGATATGCTACAGAGTAAAGCTGGAGTCTTTTGAGATGGTCAGTGTAGGGCATCTGTTTGAGGCCAGTAATCCTCTTTGTAAGGTACTTCTGTGGCCTTTCCAGCTGCTCCAGATGTCTTGTGAGGTACATTCCAAAAGAGGCATTGTACTCTATAATTGGTCTAATGAGTGTCGAGTAGAGGGGAACAATGACCTCTTTTTTCCTGGATGAGAACCCTTTTGTGTTGAGGTGTGCCACACAGAAGGATTTCCTGACTACTGTGGCAATGTGATTATCAAAGGAGAGACTACTGTCCACCTGGATCCCAAGGTCTCTTATCACACATTCGGCATTAAGAAGACTGCTGCCTATGTGGTAGTTCATGGGTACAGAGTTTTTATCAAAGGGGATAACAATGCACTTTCTGGCATTGAGTTTGAGGCCATGGCTCTGACACCAGGCATCTGTCTCAGTGAGGCCCGTCTGTAGGATGTCCACATTATTTGGGGACTCAACTATAGCTCCTAGTTTGCAGTCATCTGCGAACTTCATTAGCCAGAGGCCTTCTGTGTTAGCCTGTACTTCAGAGAAGTAGATGCCAAACAGGAGAGGTCCCAGGACTGAACCCTGTGGTGCCCCGCTTGTCACTGGTTAGAAGTGAAATTTGGAGTCTGCAACTTTTACAGTGTGGGTTCTGCAGTGAGACATTTGGCAACCCATCTTGTGACATAGGGATTTATACCTAGTTTAGTGAGTTTAGCTATAATTCCAAAATAGGGGATGGTGTCAAAAGCCTTGGCGAGGTCAAGATAGGCTGTCTGAACCACCTTACCCTCGTCTATGGCTTTGGTGACTGCCTCAAAGAAGTCAACCTGGTTCAGGCCTTTCACAAACCCAAACAGGGTGGGGTCCAGAGTTTGGAGGTTACCAATGTCTTTGTTTATAAATTCCATGATGATACATTCCATGGCCTTGCAGACCAGGCTCGTCAGGCTAATAGGGAGATAGTTCCCAGGATCAGTGGTGGCTCCCCCTTTGTGGAGTGGGATAACTGTTGCTGTGCACAATTCAGTGGGCAGAAAGCCTGACGTGAGGCTATGACTGAACATGGTGCTTAGGTGGGGAGCCAGTTCGTTCTGAAGTTCATGTAAAACACAGCCTGGGATGTTGTCCGGTCCCATGGATGCTGTGTTTTTGGCTTTAGAGAGTGCTGCTTTTACCTGTGTAGTTGTGATTACAGGGACTCTGCATTCTTCCTGTATAGATATGGGCCCTTTAGGGAGTGAGAGTGGGGTAAACTTAGCACTGAACCTATCTGCCAGGATGTTGGCAATATCAGTTGGTTCTGTAATTTTTGTGCCATTGTGCTGTAACTCAGAGCAGATCTGGGTGTTGCCATTGAGATTCTTGACATAGCTATAGAATGCCTAGTTGTTGTCCTTAGAATCACTGGTGATCTTGTTTTCATAGCTAGCTTGTGATCTTGTTTTCATAGCTAGCTTTGGAGGATCTTATAAGGGATCTCAGCTTCTTACTGAGGCTGACCAGGGAGCTCCTCTAATCATGGGATTTTACTCTCTTTTGCAACAGTTTCTTCCTTCTGTTGTAGAGTTTGTTTATGGCAGGGGACCACCAGATTGGCTTCCTTTTTTTGGAGGATAGCGTCTTGGTTCTGTTTGGGATAGCGCGATCCATGCAGTCGTGTAAGTGCTTATAGATTGCATTTGTGTAGGATTCAGCAGTTGTAACTGTATTGTCCATCTGCTGCATGGGTGTCATGAAGTTCACCACTTCTATCTTAAGAAGCATGAAGCTGGTTTTGGAGAAATTTTGTACCATGGTTTCCTTAATGGGGGGTGGGGGTGGAATGTGGATATCTAGGGTGATTAGCTTATGGTCGGATCTGCCCAACAAAGAGTTGACTTCAGCTGTGGAACACCAGTCACTCATGCTAGTAATGACTAGGTCTAGGATATTGTTGCCCCTGGTAGGGGTGTGGATAAGTTGATCCAGTTAATGGTGGGGTAGTTGAAACCGCCCAATATTAGGGTGTTTGGTTGAACCCTAATATTTTCCAATATATCAAGAAAAGAGGAGTGGAAATCCTGGGACATGGTGGGGGATCTGTAGCAAGCGACAATTTGGATTGCAGTTTTGCCCCAAGTTATTTGGACTTGGATAACCTCGGATGCATTATGCTGAGCAACTAGTCTGAAGGTGTGGATATCCTTAATAATATGGACACACCTCCGCTTTTGGTGTTCCGGTCCAGGTTAGATGGCCGAAAAGTGTGGTATGAGTTATAGCCTGGTAATGCAGGGGTGCTCTCTGGAGCCTTGAACCAGGTCTCAGTCACTGCACAGATATCGAGGTTCTCCATTTTAAGGAGTGCCTCGAGTGAGTGCATTTTGAGATTTAGACTTCTAGCATTGAGTAGCATTACCCTCAGTTTTTGCTTGCCTGTTCCTGTTACGGTGGTGAATTTGTCATTTGATCCTTGCCTAAAAAAAGGCACTATAGGGGCAGAAAGAGCCTTTGCCGGTATCCGGAATCCCAGGGGTGACAGGTGCAGGCCATCTCTGGCAAAGCATTGGGATCTGTTGACCATGTCATCCCAGGCAGACAGATACTGGATCCCCTTAGAATGACACCAGAAGCTTAGCCAATTGTTGAAGTCAATCATTTTGTCCTTGTACAGCGGTATTATTCTGGATGATGGCAGGATGCTGCTCAGGGCTAGGGTCATACCTGCCTGGGCTACAAGATTGGAGAGCTCTTCCATGTCTCTTTTCATGTAGTCCAGGGAGGTACATCTCAGGTCGTTCACACCAACATGGACAATCACAGAGTCATATTTGTACTTGTTGTGGAGCGACCTGAGTGCGTGGGTTATGTGGCAGATCCTGGCACCCGACAGGCAGCTGACAGTAACCTTCTCCTTGTTTAGCCTGGTGAGTGGGACATCAGTGTGCCTGACTATAGAGTCACCTATGACTAGTGTGTTGGGTACGTTGTTTTGCCTTATGAGCTGTGGTTGAGTGGCACACTGAGTCTGTGGGCTATGTGTCATTTGGATTGTGTTAGTGGGGGGAGTTTGCTTGCATTTCTGCTTTGGAGGTCTCTGTTGCTTGAGCAGATTATTATTGAGAGCCTCCGCAAATGTTTTTGTGCTTCTATGTGTGGATTTTGGTGGTGTAGGTTTAGTGTGACTATGTGATGAGTGTGGTGTGGTGCAAGTGTTTACCTTCTCCTCTTGACTGTCAAGTTCAGTCTTGGTTGGAGAGAGCTTTACCTCCAGTTTGGCTAGATAAGTGCATCTCTTACAGGTTGTAGTGTTACAAAAGACAATGTAAAACAGAAGACTATAGTGAACTGTACTGCAAAATTCTTCCACACAAGATCATTTATTTTTGCTTCAGCAAAAGACAGATGTAAGATGTTTGTCTTATTTCTTTAAATTATTATTGCCACTAGTACGTTGGTCATGTAGTGTGGTTTTCTGTGCACTAGACAGCTTTGAAAGTCACATGTGATGAGGGAGATTCATAAAATTGTGTGAAGGGGTAACTCAAGCCTGAAAATAGGCACATGCCTCCAAAATAGGGACAGTATATATAGAGGTAAATCAGGCCTGAAAGTAGGAATGTTCTTTCAAAATAGAGACAGTTAAGAGGTATGCTCCACAGTCGCATCACACAACATATACCTGTCCATTTTAGTCCCCTCTCTGATTCACACTTGAACCTCATGTTTATTAATTATAATCACAACCTGATTGTAAGTTGGTCTCCCTGCTTGCACTTCTTTGTTGCAGCAACATAAACATCTACTTGTTATGCTCATAGCTTTTCTCTATCATACAGTCTCTTCCTGCTTGAAACCAACTGCACTCATAAGATCAAAAGTGTTTTCCATATTCCTGCTAGATTTTAGATTGTAATAAATGATACTCCATGATACTGCCATCTCAGAATCAGGATTTCCTTTGGTTATCATCTCTCACAAACATGAAACACCTTGTCATTTAATGACTGGGAGTCTGGGACTCAACACAGTAATCACAGCTTAGGATTCCACATCTCTGCTTCCTGCACCACAGTATCTATCCAAGACAATAGCTAGACATACCCACTGCACTCAAACAAGTAAATTTTTTCTCAGCATTTTTTTTAGAAATTTTATGGCTCAAAGGCATATCTCTCAACCTCTTAACAGAAGAAATCTGAACAAATCTTAAAATAATGGGGGAGGGGCAAAGGTCCCAAAAAGGGACAGATTGTTAATATTGCTCTTATAAACTTAGAAAGTTGTTAGACTAATATGATTTGTGTTCGTACAGTTTCTGAAAGATATAAAATCTGAAACTCAAATGTATGTCATTATTTAGTGGCTTCAATCCTCAGTGGTTTGCCAGAAAACCACATACTTTATGAGGAACAGACCAACAATATGAACATTCTGCCAAAATTTGAACAGTTCAGAGGTCTGCTCAAAGGATACAGAATGTTTAGAACTGTCTAAACTAGTACCTAATGTACAGAAGAAAATACAAAACAAGGTTATACAATAGCAGTACTCAAAAACAGAGAACTTGGCAAAGCTTTTCAATTGTTTCAACTGCATCCAGAGCCTTCCAGGCTAAGATAAGAATATGTTCTTGATTTACAACACTTGTATTTGTATATAGAGTGATCACTACTAATTTTGAGCATTTTTAAAGCATTTACTTAAATTTGTGAAAAAATTGTTATTTCTCTTTTTGTTGGTTTTTCTAGGTCTGTTTGCCTCCAACTTGCCTTGCAGAAGGGTGAATTAGCCAGGGACTTGGTTGTTTCATAATTTGTTGTTTAATCAGCACTTGAGAATTGCTTTTGATGTGCTTTTACAATAGGAAATTCTAGGATCATCTATCCTGTGACTGAAGGTGCTTATCTGGTCTCTCTTAGCTGAAAAGCACTCCAGGGAGCTCAAAGTCTGGTTGTTTATTGGCTAGAGGGCACATAAGTCAATTTTCAAGCTTTTTTCTTTGTTATAAATCAGGCAAGTTTGCAGGACTCTGTTCACCTACAGAGAACTCTGCAATGCTTTTCAAGTGTGTCAACTACATTCAGAGGCATCCAAGCTAAGATAAGGAGTTTTCTTGATATACTGCACTTGTACTTGCTTTACACAATGATCACTACTGCTGTTGAGTATTTTTTATGAATTTATTTAATTCTGTGGCAAAATACTCATTTAATCATTTTGTTGGCTTTCTTGGGTTCTGTGTGCCTCTAAATCGCCTAGCAGAAGGACAAATTAGCCAGGGACTTAGTTGTTTGTTGTTTAAACTACAGGATCATCCATCTTGTGGCAGAAGGTGTTTACTTGGTGTCTCTAAGTTGGGAAGTACTCCTGGGAGCAAAAGGTGTGGTTGTTTATTGGCTATAGGGTATATGAGTCAGTTTTCCACATTTTTTTCTATGCTATAAATCAAGCACATTTTGCACAGAGCTTCCCACTGCATAGCGGCACTTAGTACTCTGTGCAGTAGCCAATGTCTAGACAGTAAAATTTATAAAAATAGGATTAGGTGCAAACCCTGTTAAACGGTATGGCACTGTGTGGAATTAAGCTTAGAGAAAGTAGCTTGAATAACACTACCATATTCTAGCACTGCATAACATCTTGTCCTTGACCCCAGAAACTACACTAGAAGACCCCTGTTAAAACTTACTCTTTAATCCTAAACAGTCTACCTTATCACAGACTGGGCAAAATGGATACACAATCTCCAAATGTCTCAGTGGCTAGCTTGGTAGATTTGGGCATCCTAAGGCAATGCAGCAATTGTTTCATGTTCTCAGACAATGAGTTAATAACTAAAAAAATAACATAGTATGTGAGAGAGATGCCAATACTCAACTTCCTTGGAGACAAAAATCTCACATACAAATGAGGTTGTCAGGAATACCCACATTACCTCCCTCACGCACACACTGCTCACCATATACACAGGTTGCCTTATGCTGAGGTACTTAAAAGAAAATATCTCAAATCTCAAAGACCTCTAAAGCCACTTAACTGCAACACTGCCCCTCAGTAATCACTAAAACACACACCAAAAGCAACACCAAATATCTCACAGAAGCCTACAGCTAATGGTCCCCAAATGCAAAGCCCATAAGGCAAGCTTATACTTTACATAATACTCTTGTCATTGTGTACTCCACTGTGTGACACACAGATGCCCTCCCACTAGGCTGACAAAAAGAGGATATAACTGTTAGTTGTCTGTCTGGAGCCAGAATCTGCAGTATCACGCACACACACACACACACACACACACACACACACACACACACACACACACACACACACACACACACACACACACACACACTCAGCCACTGCATCCCAGGTACCAATATAATTCTATCACAGTCCATGTGGGTATAAATGACCTTAGATGTATCTCACTGGACTATATAAAAGGAGACATAATGGATCTCTCAGAATATGTTTCACAGATACTACAAGCCTTACATTCTATCTTCACCAAGGATGATGCCACAGTATGAATATAAAATGATTGATTTAATAATTGGCTTAGTTTCTGGTGTTCCTCCATGGAGATCCAATATCTGTCAGCATGGAAGTATATAGGTTCATAGGTTCATAGGTTCATACTAGGCTATCTGCCCGAGGGCATTTATAAGCCTAGCCCATAGTTTTGTGGCTTACGCCACCCCTTTAGTTTGGAGAAACTATGCCCATTATTTTGCTGTGCCTCTGTCGAGCAGTGACACTGAGGTAACCCCTGGGGTGTATCTGCAATCTCCCATCCATTGGTCAAGATTCCTCTTGAACAAGGCCAGCGAGGTGCTCTGCCTCACATAAACCGGGATTTTGTTCCACAGCATAGGGAGTCTTTGGGTGATGAATCTATCCCTCCAGCACGTCCTATTAATAACCGTGTCGAGGTTTAAGTCTCCGCCCTTGTGGCTCTGAGGGATCTAGATTTTTGAGATGAAGCATGTTCATCAAATCTGGGTTTGACATGGCCTTGTATGTCAGGCATAGGTCACCTCTGAGCAAGCGGTAAGCAACTGAATATAACTGGAGTTCTTTCAGTCGGGCAGCATAAGACAGATTGAGTCCCTTTATCCTTTTGGTGAGGAACTTTGTGGCCTCTCCAGCTGCTGCAAGTGTCGGGTCAGATACATTCGAATGGGGCATTGTACTCTATCATTGGTCTGATGAGTGATGAGTATAGGGAGACTATGACTTCCCTTGATCTAGATGTGAATCCCTTCATGATAAGGTGGGCAATGTAGAAGGTCTTCCTAACTACTTTAGCAATATGAGTGTCGAATGAAAGGCTACTGTCAACCTGGGTTCCCAGGTCCCTAATAACTTCTTCTGTGTTCAGGGATTGCCACCTATATGGTAGCTAGGGTAACCTTATTTTTCCCAAAGGGTATGACTATGCATTTCTTGGCATTTAACTTTAGGCCATGGCTCTGGCACCAGTTATCCGTTTCTGTGAGACCCTTCTGAAGGATATCTGTGTTGGATGTGTTTTCAACTCGGCCAGTTTGCAGTCATCTGCAAACTTTGTCAGCCATAACCCTCCTGTGTTTGCTTGTACTTCAGAAAAGTAGATGCCAAACAAGAGTGGGCCCAGGACTGAGCCCTGTGGGACACCACTTGTGACAGGCTTTGAGTCTGACATGGCGCCAGCAACTCTGACCCTGTGGGTTCTGTCACTCAGCCAGTTTGCAACCCATCTTGTAATGTATGGGTTTACATTTAAGTTGATGAGTTTTTCAATGATACCCGAGTGAGGTATTGTATCAAAAGCCTTCGCCAGGTCTAGGTAGGCTGTATGGACTGCCTTTCCCTCGTCAATGGCCTTGGTGACTGTTTCGAAAAAGTCAACCAAGTTTAAAAGGCATGATCTGCCTTTGACAAAGCCAAACTGGGTTGGATCCAAAGTCTGCAAGTTCCCTATGTCTTTATTTATGAGATCCATTATGATCCTCTCCATGGCTTTGCAGATAAGGCTTGTCAAGCTGATAGTCAACATACCACTTTGCTTTGCCATTGATGGGTTGCACCTGTCTCCCTCCCCCCAGGCTTTTGGATATTGTCTAAAACTTTATTGACCCAACTTGGAGTCTTTTTTAGGCAATGCCAAAAAGATAAAACTACTAACATATTGAAAAAGTCTCCAAACAACCTTAAGGTGTTACTGATCAATGCTAAGAGCCTAGATAAAAAAAAAACTCACACCCCTCATGCCCTCCTCACTCTGGAGAATGCATACATCTGTGCCATAACCATGACTTGGTTTAAAGCCATAGAAAGTATTCCAGCAGTGCAAGGCTACATAGCCTTCCATACATTCAAACCAACAGGACAGTCTGGAGCCAAAGGTGGGTGTCTTGATCTATGTTAGCAACAAACATACCTCCAGGTTGGTTAAACAGGGTGATACCATGGACCTCATCGATGTGCAAGTCACTATATATAAGGTCCCTCACTATATTATGGCTAGTGACAGGTCACTGTCTATGCCCATAGAGTCTCAAGAATCTGACCTAAACCGATTAGAGGCACTCACAATCCCACAAAACACCCCGTTCTTGGGTGACGTTAACTAACCCTCTATAGACTGAGAAACATACACTGCCTCAAACTCACAGGCACAATGCTTCCTGGACTTTATGAACACAAACACTGTGGAACAGATAGCCGAGACGCCAACCAGAGGATCAAACATACTGGATCTGGTACTCAGTGTGAAGAAATTAGACACTGTTATTTGTGCTAGCATGTCTAGTTGAGTTTTTGTACATAATTTCAGATTAGCCTATGTATTATATGCCAGCATGACTAGCTTTGATATTGTAAATAGGTTCTTAGATGTTGATTTATGATATGTTTGTACAGAATGTTTTAAAGACTTGAATAGCGTCCTTTTACATTTCTAGCTGCACATATTTTGAAGGAAGATTCTAAAGGCAACCTGTTTTAGATTCAGTTGATCTGCAGATGATGTCATTGGAATGTTGATAGCTGCTATGTGTTACTGTCAGAAGCTGAAAAACAGGAAGGAACTTTTAGAAAACAGCTGTTGGTTGATTTTCAAAATATGAAATGAAAATTAGAACTGGAACAGTTGTGACAGGATAGTCTAAGAGCCTGCTGAAGACAGTTACAGTTGTCAGTTGCCAGTTGTGCTGTGCAGTGATTACCCAAAAGGAACTCACCAAGAACTGTAAGCCTGCCTTTGCTCTGTTGCAGTAATTAGTTTAGATCAGGGACAGTGTTCTTTAGACAGTTAGGAATTTATAACTAATGAGTTTGATCACTTAGAGTTTTTCTAAATGTTGGATTTCCAACCTTCAGTTATTGATTTTATTTTACTGGTGATTGAGTTCTGTTTTATATTTTAATCATTTTGTTCATTATTAAATATTTTACTAACTTACATTGCAGCTGGTCAAACAGTGTTTTCTTTAGTAATGTGAGAGTGCTTATACTTGCCTTGATAACTTCCCGGGCCACTCCAAAAGCCTAGCTGCTTAGGTCATTTGCTATCATTTGTTTTAATATTCATTTTCATAACTGGACACCCCTTTAAAAGGAAACAAAGACACTCTGATTGATGGCAGCATTACCATATTATTTTGGGAAAGAGACACAGCTGGAAATCTGTGTCAGGTTTCCCCAGAAGTATTTGGATGCGTGAGATTTAATTTATTTAAGTGTGAGTATATCAGAGGTCTTAAACTGGGACACATTTCTCTGAACTGCATAATAAGGAGTTAAATTAGGGGTGGACAGAAGTATACAGTTCAGTCTCAGGCTATAGAGCATGTTATTGTTGTGCTCTTGGGGGAAACTTGTGAAATATTACTCCTGTTTAAGTGACAGTCTCACATTGTAGTCAGTAGTGAGGACTGTGGCTCCTTAGTTACTGACCCAAGATAGTAGGGGATGTCACTGGATGTCACTTTATTTGGTGGCAGTTCAGTGGGATATTATCTGGATGACATCACACTCAGAAACATGGGAGAGTGTTGCAGCCCAGTCACATCCTCACTAGTGAGGATGGATGACAAAGCTGTCTCCTTTGAAGTAAAAATCAACCCAGAAAACCCAACTAAATCAGTAACAGTTAGGAACTATTCTAAGGCAAACTGCATCCTATTAGGTAATGGTTCATTACAATTCCAGGCTCTCCCTAATCCCAAGACCACAGCTGCCTATGCAGAATTACTCATAGAATGGCTGCATACAGGCTGCCATACCTGCCAGAATTAAACAAATCCCACTGGTGAAATCTCACTTAAACACAGTATGTAATAAAGGGAAAAAAAATAATGGCCAAATTCAGGAAGACCTCCTTTAAAGACAAGTGCTCTCTTATACAACTAAACATGAAACTAAGAGGTCTAATTAAATCCAATAAGGCAGACTATGAGGCCAGGATAGCCTGAAGGCTAAGGACAATCACAAGTCCTTCTTCAGCTATGTTCAAAACATTAAACGTAAAACACAACAGTGTGCTGAACTGGTGGTGAATAGTACCGCATTCACCAATCATGGTGACATAGCAAATCTACTGGCTGATAAATTCCGCTCAAACCTCGACTGCCCTTAGCTCCACCAGGCGAAATCCCCTCCAAAATACTACCCCCAACTATAAGCACAGACTAGGTGCTGTCAGAACTCACTAAAGCCAAGAACACCATCTCCATGGGTCCCGACAACATCTCTGTTTGTCTCCTGAACAGTCTAAAATGCTACCTATCAGGACCACTTCAGGCACTCCAACTACAGATATGAAACAGGCTACATTCTAAATGAATGGATGATCTGTAAAAGTCATTGCCCTCAACAAAGGCAGACCATCAACCAATCCAGGGAACTACAGACTCATCAGTCTAATAAGCCTAATATTCAAAGCCACGGAACAAATTCTCTTAGAAATGATAAACAAGGACACTGGCAACCTGTAGACACTGTAACAAACCCAATTTGGCTTTATTAAGGGAAGATCATACCTATATAATGTGGTAGACTTCATTGTGATGTTCTCCAAGGCAAGGGATGAGGGTAAATCAGTCAATCAATCCAAACTACATACATTGTCCTTGCCAATGCATTTCATACAAAACCACACTCAGGCATTATTGACAAGCTCTCTGAGCTAGGCATAAATCCCTACATAACTCACTGGATTGCTTACTGGTTCACAGACAGGACCCATGAAGTTAGGATTGGTGAGACCACCTCCACCAAGAGACCAATCACCAGCAGTGGACCCTAAGGCTCTGTGCTGGCCTGCTCCTGTTTGGCGTCTACTGTTTGGAAGTTAAGGGTAATATCCCTGGCTCACCAAGCTTGCAGATGACTGTAAACTGGGAGCTATTGGGAGATTCCCCCCAAGACACTACCATCTTGCAAGAAAGTTTAACTCAGAAGAATGTCTGGTGCCAAAGCCTAACACTCAGTGCCAAAAAGTTCTTTATAATGCTCTTTGGGAAACTGTCAACCCAAATGAATTACTACATCGCTAAAACATCCCTAAGAGTCGACCCAGTAGTAAGGGAACTGAGAAAATATGTAGACAGCAATCTGGTCTTTGACCAAAATGTAAGTAAGATAGTGAGAATATCATTCTCTGTCACCTAACGTATAGACAAGAGTATGACATCCAGGTCCATGGAAGTTATAGTACCACTTTGTTCAGCCCTTATCAGACTTATCATTTAAAGGACAACAATGGGATTTTCTTATTAAATGCTCAAGTTGTCTGTCCATTTTCTCCTTATTTATTGTCCCTGCTATGAATAAACAACAACACAGCATTTAAAATATTTTAAATTGACTGTTTATCTCCACTAGAACAATACCTTATTGTATTGTGGTGGTTTCACTTTCAAAAAAATGTTATCTCTCTCTAATAAAGCCTCCAATGCATTGATGTCATCAAGGCCACTGAATACAGGTAGTTTTCTGGCTAATTCCCTCTCAAACTGACATCATCATCATCATGACCATCCTCAAAACCCAGCTATGCTGTGATATCACAGCTCCCTGGTCCTTCCCCTACCCATACAGAAAGTAAAGGCAAGAACAGGGAAACAGTACTTTAGTCAAGTCTCCTGCTGTGAGCTGTCAATCACAGTTCAAATTACCCTTAGCACTTTGACAGCTAGGAAAGTGAGGTGTGAAGGGGGATGGGAGATGAGTCAAACTAGTACAATTCAGCCATTCTAAAAAGAAGCAGCAGTAAAAAGCACTTTGAAAGTCTTTTCTGTGATATTTGCACTGTTTGTGTTTTAAGTAGTCATTGAACAGCATGAAATGCCACTTAAAACTAACTGATTGAAAGACAGCAGCATATGCATGTAAAATCAATGCAGTGACTGGAGCTTTAGGAAGAAAGAGGCTGCATTTGCACGCTTTTTCACTTGTGAAAGACTCAGCACAGCTCCTTGTGGTGTCCTGCAGAGTTCTACAAGCAGCAGAGAGTGAAAAAGTGACTTTCCTGGATTTATAAGTATTTTTTCTGGCTTTTGCTTAAATTACTGCATCTCGACTGCATTTCACTTAAAAAAACAGCTCTGCATATTGTTTTTACTGTACTTGTGTTGAATTTATACTGTTAGCACTTTAAAAAGTTATTTTTTGTTTAATTTAATTGTTAAGCAAACACACTCAAGTGCATTAGCCGTTTTATAGCATTTACTGTTTGTTACTGTATCTTTTTCTCCTTTCTCTGTAAAAAAAGAAAAAAACAAAAAAATATCCTTGTTTTCCCGCTTTTCTGAACTAGAATAGTCCAGTCTTCAGATTTTGCTGATCTCTGGGCTTTGTCTTAGTTCCTGTGCTATCCATATCCTTATTTGGATAAAAGGAAACTTCTTTGTTCACCAGTGGGAGTGGGGAGCACTGAGCAACCTATTTGTCCCTAGAGGATTGGTTCCAGCCCAGCAACTTGTAGTTTATTGGCCATTTTAGGTCAATTCCTGGCTCTTTTCAACCCCCTGCTATAAAGCCCGTTTTTGTGCGCTTTTTCACTTGTAAAAGACTCAGCACAGCTCCTTGTGGTGTCCTGCAGAGTTCTACAAGCAGCAGAGAGTAAAAGAGTGACTTTCCTGGATTTGTAAGTATTTTTTATGGTTTTTGCTTAAATTACTGCATCGCGACTGCATTTCGCTTAAAAAACAGCTCTGCATATTGTTTTTACTGTACTTGTGTTAAATTTATACTGTTAGCACTTTAATTGTTAGGCTAACACACTCAAGTGCGCTAGCCGTTTTATAGCATTTACTGTTTGTTACTGTATCTTTTTCTCCTTTCTCTGTAAAAAAAGAAAAAAAACAAAAAAATATCCTTGTTTTCCCGCTTTTCTGAACTAGAATAGTCCAGTCTTCAGATTTTGCTGATCTCTGGGCTTTGTCTTAGTTCCTGTGCTATCCATATCCTTATTTGGATAAGAGGAAGCTTCTTTGTTCACCAGTGGGAGTGGGGAGCACTGAGCAACCTATTTGTCCCTAGAGGATTGGTTCCAGCCCAGCAACTTGTAGTTTATTGGCCATTTTGGGTCAATTCCTGGCTCTTTTCAACCCCCTGCTATAAAGCCCACTTTTGCAAAGTTGCTCATAGAGCAGCATCGGGCAGCGCCGGTTAATCAAGTTTAAACTATTTCTGGCTCCGTAAAGTCTGCTCTTCAATTTTTCCCTTAGAACTGTTCTACTTGCAATCTAAACAGCCTATACTCTATCTGAAAAGCTCAGCACTTGCTCCTAAAGCATTTTTATACAGGTAAAGCACTCTTAAACAAAAGAAAGTACTTCATTCACCTAAATTCCCTTGAGTACCCATTTCCCTATAGGTCCTTTCTGACTCAGTTACACAGCAATCTTTTCACTATTTCTAGCATGTCGAAGGGTCAGTTGCTGGCGTCCTCTCCTGTTCAGCTGGTGAATCTGGGAATCTTGAGGCAATGTTACAATTGCCTCATGTACACAGACAACCCTCTCCTCCTTCCAACAAATACAAATATATGCGAGAGATGCAACTATATAGCCAAACTGGAGGCTGAGCTCTCTCAATTCAGTACTGGCAAGACCAGTCAGGAGGAGAAGGTAACCATGCACACCACAAACCCAGTCTCACATAGAACTATCACAACTGCAAACCAAACACATAAACACACAAAAACATACTCGGAGGCACTGATTAAAAATCTACCAAAACAACAGAGGCCTCCAAAGCAGACACCCAAGCAACCGCCACCTCAAGACATAGCACATGCAATACATAGTTCACAAAGTCAGTGTGCTAAACAGTCACAGCCCTTAAGGCCAAACAACATGCCAGATACAATTGTAATAGGTGACTCCATAGTCAGACACACTGACGTCCCGCTCACCAGACTGAACAAGGAAAAGGTCACAGTAAGCTGCCTGTCAGTATCTAGAATCCGCCACATAACACAAGCACTCAGGTCACTCTACAGCAAGTACAAATATGACTCAGCCATTGTACATGCCGGTGTGAACGACCTGAGATGTACCTCCCTGGACTACATGAAAAGAGACATAGAGGAGCTCTCTGATTATGTAGCCCAGGCCGGTATGACCCTGACCCTGAGCAGCATCTTACCCTCACCAAGAATGATGCCACAGTACAAAGACAAAAATGATCAGTTTTATCAATTGGCTTAATTACTGGTGTCATTCTAAGGGGATCCAGTGTCTGTCTGCTTGGGATGACATGCTTGACAAGCCACGCTGCTTCGCAAGGGATGGCTTGCACCTGTCATCCCTGGGCTTCCGGATATTGGCCAAGGCTCTTGCCACCCCATAGTGCCTTTTAGGCAAGGCTCAAATGACAAACCTACCTCCCTAGAAAACACAAGTGGAAAAAAACTAAGGGTAATGCTGCTCAATGCCAGAAGTCTAAACCTCAAGATGCATGCCCTCGAAGTCCTCCTCAGTATGGAGAACATTGATGTCTGTGCAGTGACTGAAACCTGGTTCAAGGCTCCTGAGAGCACCCCAGCACTATCAGGTTTTACCTCATATCATGCTTTCCGGCCCCAAAACTTGGACCGAACCACAAAAGGAGGGGGAGTATCCATATTCATCAAAGATACCCACACCTCCAGGTTAGTGGCAACGCACGAAGCATTGGAGACCATCCAGGTGCAACTAACCATAGGCAAAACTGCCTTACAGTTTGTAGCATGCTACAGACCACCCTCTCAAACTCAGGAACCCCACACAGCCTTCCTGAAGACACTGGAGAGTATGAATGTCTCTCCAAATACCATCATATTGGGAGACTTCAACTACCTAAACATAGACTGGGAACATTACTCAAGCCCCAACACCCTAGCCCAAAGGTTCCTAGAATTCATAAACTCAAATGCAATGGAACACCTAGTCACCATTCCCACAAGAGGAGACAACATACTAGACCTGATCATCACAAACATAGGGACAAAATGCTCCACACTGGAAGTATATCCCTCTTTGGTAAGATCAGACCATAAATTAATCTCACTGGAAATCCACATCCCGCCCCCACCCCCTGCACAAAAGACCACAGTGAAGAACTTCTCAAAAGCCAACTTCACACTTCTTAAGACTGAAGTGGTATCCTTCAAGGCCCCTGGGCCAGTGGAAACCACAACCCACACTGCTGAATCCTTTGCAAATGCCTTCTACGGGCACCTTCAAGAATGCATGGATCATGCAATCCCAAATAAAACCAAGACCCATTCCCCCAAAGGCAGGTGCCCAGTCTGGTAGACCCCAGCCATAAACAAACTTTACAACAGGAGGAGGAAGCTACTACATGACAGAGCAAAATACCTAAAAGGGAAGGCATCTCTGATCAGTACTAGTAAAAAACTACGATCACTCATAAAATCATCCAAGGCCAACTTTGAGAGAAAAATCGCAAAAGACACAAAAGACAATCACAAGGCCTTCTTTAGCTATGTTAGAAACCTGGGTGGAAACTCCCAGATATGCTCAGAGTTAGTCCAAAATTACACAAAATACACTGAACCCACTGACATTGCCAACATTCTGGCAGATCGGTTCAGTGCAAATTTCTCCTCCCCCTCCCCCCCAAAAGGAGAAATAACTATCCCAGCAAAGTGTAGCCTCCCTAACATCTCAGATGCCCAGGTGAGAGCCGCCCTCTCTAAAGCTAAAAACACAGCATCAATGGGACCGGACGGTGTCCCAGGCTGTGTGCTACATGAACTCGCAGAGGAACTAAACCCACACATAAGGCTGCTGTTTAATCTTAGCCTTACTACAGGATACGTACCCAAAGAGTGGCGTACGGCAACAGTGGTCCCACTTCACAAAGGCGGTGCTTCTACGGACCCTGGAAATTACCGCCCCATAAGCTTGATGAGCCTGGTCTGCAAAGCTATGGAGAGGATCATTATGGAAATCATAAACAAAGACATTGGGGACCTACAGACATTGGATCCTACCCAATTTGGCTTTGTCAAGGGCAGATCCTGCCTTTTGAACTTGGTCGACTTTTTTGAAACAGTCACTAAGGCCATTGATGAGGGTAAGGCAGTTCACACATCCTACCTTGATCTTGCAAAAGCCTTTGACACAATACCCCACTCAGGCATCATAGACAAACTCACCAGCTTAAATGTAAACCCATATGTCACAAGATGGGTTGCAAACTGGCTCAAGGACAGAACCCACAGGGTCAGAGTTGCTGGAGCTATGTCAGACTCTAAGCCAGTCACAAGCGGTGTCCCACAGGGCTCAGTCCTGGGACCCCTCTTGTTCGGCATTTATTTTTCTGAGGTACAGGCAAACATAGGAGGATTGTGGCTGACAAAGTTCGCAGATGACTGCAAACTGGGCCATAATTGATACTCCAGTGGACACAAACATCCTTCAGAGAGGCCTCATAGAAATGGATAATTGGTGCCAGAGCCATGGCCTTAAGCTGAACACCAAAAAATGTATAGTCATACCCTTTGGGAAAAACAAGGTACCCACAAATTACCACATAGGTGGTAATCCATTAAGTACGGAAGAGGTAATCAGGGACCTAGGGACCCAGGTTGACAGTAACCTCTCATTTGACACTCACATTGCCAAAGTGGTTAGGAAGACCTTCTATATTGCCCACCTTATCATGAAGGGCTTTGGTTGTAGTTCCTGTGTACTGTTTCCTTGCCTTATTTGGGGGAGAGGAAGTTACCTTGCTTACCAGTGGGAGTGGGAAGCATTGAGCTGCCTTTTGTCCAGTTTTGTGAGGCTTCAGCCGGTAACTGGTAGTTTATTGGTCGTTTTGGGCCAGTTTCTAGCTTTTCCAGCCCCTGGTATAAAACGCTAAACGCATGTTAGCGATTTAGCGGAGTTGCAACCGTTGCACACTAGGGCAGCGGCGGTTAGCTAAGTTTAAACTATTCAGGCCATCTAAAGTCCACTCCAAATTTTCCCTTAAAACTACCTTCCTCAAGCTATACTACTGATCTAATAGGCGATCCTATAACTAAAAATTCATCTCTACTTGACTCCAAGTAGACTATTCTCTATCTGTAAAGCCTAGCACTTGCTACTACAGTACTTATCACCTTGTTAGCACTCTTGTTGGAGACAGTACCCCAAAAACCTAACCCCATTTCTCGGTCACCCACATCCCCTGAAATCTTGTTAAGTTTTTGTCTATTCATTCTAGTATGACGTGGGAACAGTTGCTAGTGTCCTCTCCTGGTCAGCTGGTGAACCTGGGAATATTGAGGCAATGTTACAATTGCCTCATGTACACAGACAACCCTCTCCTCCTCCCACCAAACACAAATACATGCGAGATGCACTTATATGGCCAAACTGGAGGCTGAGCTCTCTCAACATAGGACTGGCAAGACCAGACAGGAGGAGAAGGTAACCACACACATTACATACCCAGTCACACATAGTACCATCACAACTTCAAATCATACACATAATCACACAAAGACATACTCGGAGGCTCTGACCAAAAATCTACCAAAACAGCAGAGGCCACCAAAGCAGACACCCAAACAACTACCACCTCAGAACACAACACCTGCAACACATAGACCACATAGTCAGAGTGTCAAACAGTCACAGCCCTCAAGGACAAACACAATGCCAAACATACTCGTCATTGGTGACTCAATAGTCAGACACACTGACGTCCCGCTCACCAGATTGAATAAGGAGAAGGTCACAGTAAGCTGCCTGTCGGGCGCTAGAATCCGCCACATAATGCAAGCACTCAGGTCTCTCAACAGCAGGTACAAATCGACTCAGTCATTGTCCACGCTGGTGTAAGCGACCTGAGACGTACCTCCTTGGACTACATGAAAAGAGACATTGAGGAGCTCTCTGATTATGTAGCCCAGGCAGGTATGACCCTGACATTGAGCAGTATCCTACCTTCACCAAAAATGATGCCACAATACAGAGATAAGATGATCAGCTTTAACAATTGGCTTAAATTCTGGTGTCATTCAAAGGGGATCCAATGTCTGTCTGCCTGGGATGACATGCTGGACAAGCCGCTGCTCAAGGGATCGCTTGCACCTGTCACCCCTCGGATTCCGGATATTGGCAAAGGCTATTGCCACCCCCATAGTGCCTTTTTTAGGCAAGGCTCAAATTCTAAACCTTCCACCCAAGAACTCAATAATGGAAAAAAACTAAGGGTAATGCTGCTCAATGCCAGAAGTCTCAATCTCAAAATGCATGCACTCGAGGCCCTTCTCAGTATGGAGAACATCGATGTCTGTGCTGTGACAGAAACCTGGTTCAAGGCTCCTGAGAGCACCCCAACACTATCAGGTTTTACCTCATATCATGCGTTCCGGCCCCAAAATTCGGACAATACCAAGAAAGGAGGGGGGGTGTCCATATTCATCAAGGACACCCACACCTCAAGATTGGTGGCAACGCACGATAAATCGGAGACCATCCAGGTTCAATTAACCATAGGCAAGACTGCTCTGCAATTTGTAGCATGTTACAGGCCACCCTCGCAAACCCAGGAACCTCACATGGCTTTCCTGAAAACACTGGAGGGGATAAATGTATCTCCAAACACCATTATACTAGGTGACTTCAATTACCCAAATATAGACTGGGAACACTACTCAAGCCCAAACACTCTGGCCCAAAAGTTCCTGGAATTCATAAACTCAAATGCCATGGAACAACTAGTCACCATCCCCACAAGAGGAGAAAACATACTTGATCTCATCATCACGAACATGGGAGCACAATGTTCAACACCTGAAGTATACCCCTCACTGGTGAGATCAGATCACAAGCTAATCTTGCTGGAGGTCCTCATCCCACCCCACCTGAAACAAAAAAACCACAGTAAAGAACTTCTCAAAGCTGACTTCACACTTCTAAAGACTAGTGTGGTCTCCTTTAAGGCCCCGAGCCTGCGGTAAACACTCAAGCCGCTGAATCACTTACAAATGCCTTCTACCAGCACCTGCAGGACTGCATGGATCAGGCAATCCCAAACAAAACAAAGACTCTCTTTACCAAAGGCAGGCGTCCAGTCTGGTGGACCCCAGCCATAAACAAACTCTACAACAAAAGGAGGAAGCTACTACAAGATAGAGCTAAATCCTTAAGAGGTAAGACACCTTTGATCATTATAAGTAAAAAGCTAAGAGCTCTCATAAAATCATCCAAAGCAAATTTTGAGAAAAAAATAGCTAAGGACTCAAAAGACAATCATAAGGCCTTCTTTAGCTATGTTAGAAACCTGGGAGGAAGCTCCCAGATATGCTCAGAATTAGTTCAAAACGATGTGAAGATTACTGATCCTACAGACATTGCCAACATACTGGCTGACAGGTTCAGTGCAAACTTCACCCACCTACCAAAAGGAGATATATCTATACCAAATGATAGTAGCCCCCCAAACATCTCAAATGCCCAGGTGAAAACTGCTCTCTCCAAGGCAAAAAACACTGCATCCATGGGATCTGATGATGTCCCCGGATGTGTACTCCATGAACTCAACGAGGAATTAAACCCACAGTTAGGACAGCTGTTTAATCTCAGTCTCACCTCTGGATACGTACCCAGGGAGTGGCGCACAGCGACTGTGGTCCCACTTCACAAAGGCGGTGCCTCCACCGACCCTGGAAATTACCGTCCCATTAGCTTGACAAGCCTTATCTGCAAAGCCATGGAAAGGATCATAATGGATCTCATAAATAAAGACATAGGGAATTTGCAGACTCTGGATCAAACCCAGTTTGGCTTTGTCAAAGGCAGATCATGCCTTCTAAACTTGGTTGACTTCTTTGAAACGGTCACCAAGGCCATTGATGAGGTAAGGCAGTCCATACAGCCTACCTGGACCTAGCAAAGGCCTTCGATACAATACCCCACTCGGGTATCATTGAAAAACTCATCAGCCTAAAGGTAAACCCATACGTCACAAGATGGGTTGCAAACTGGCTGAGTGACAGAACCCACAGGGTCAGAGTTGCTGGCGCCATGTCAGACTCAATGCCTGTCACAAGTGGTGTCCCACAGGGCTCAGTCCTGGGCCCACTCTTGTTTGGCATCTACTTCTCCGAAGTAAAAGCAAACACAGGAGGGTTATGGCTGACCAAGTTTGCAGATGACTGCAAACTGGCCATAGTCGAAACACATCTGACACAGATATCCTTCAGAAGGGCCTCACAGAAACGGATAACTGGTGCCAGAGCCATGGCCTAAAGTTAAATGCCAAAAAATGCATAGTCATACCCTTGGGAAAATCAAGGTTACCCCTAGCTACCATATAAGAGGCAATCCACTGAGCACAGAAGAAGTTATCAGGGACCTGGGGACCCAGGTTGACAGTAACCTTTCATTCGACACTCATGTTGCTAAAATAGTTAGGAAGACCTTCTACATTGCCCACCTGATCATGAAGGGATTCACATCTAGATCAAGGGAGGTCGTAGTCTCCTGTACTCATCACTCATCAGACCAATGATTGAGTACAATGCCCCATTCGAATGTATCTGACCCGACACTTGCAGCAGCTGGAGAGGCCCCAAAAGTTCCTCACCAAAAGGATAAAGGTCTCAAAGATATGTCTTATGCTGCCCGGCTGAAAGAACTCCAGCTCTATTCAGTCGCTTACTGCCTGCTCAGAGGTGACCTGTGCCTGACATACAAGGCCATGTCAAACCCAGATTTGATGAACATGCTTCACCTCAAAAATCGAAATCTCTTAGAGCCACAAGGGCAGGAGACCTAAACCTAGACACAGCTATTAATAGGACATGCTGGAGGGATAGATTCATCACCCAAAGACTCCCTATGCTGTGGAACAAAATCCCAGTATATGTGAGGCAGAGCACCTCGCTGGCTTTGTTCAAGAGGAATCTTGACCAATGGATGGGAGATCGCAGATATACCCCAGGGATTACCTCAGTGTCTCTGCTCAACAGAGGCACTGCAAAATAATGGGCATAGTTTCTCCAAACTAAAGGGGTGGCGTAAGCCACAAAACTATGGGCTAGGCTTGTAAATGCCCTCGGGCAGATAGCCTAGTATAAACCTATGAAACCTATGAAACCTATGAAACATCTAGATCAAGAGAGGTCATTGTGCCCCTGTACTCTTCTCTTATCAGGCTAATGATTGAGTACAATGCCCCATTTGGGATGTATCTTACCCGACACCTGCAGCAGTTGGAAAGACCCCAAAAGTTCCTCACCAAGAGGATAAAGGGTCTTAAACATATGTCATATGCTGCCCGACTGAAAGAACTCCAGCTCTTTTCAGTCGCATACCGCCTACTCAGAGGTGATCTGTGCCTGACGTACAAGGCCATGTCCAATCCGGAATTAATGGACATGCTCCACCTCAGAAAATCCAAATCCATCAGAGCCACGAGAGCAAGAGACTTAAACCTCAACACAGAAATAAATAGGACATGCTGGAGGGACAGATTCATAACCCAGAGGCTCCCTACACTCTGGAACAGAATCCCAATCCATGTTAGGCAGAGCCCCTCACTAACTCTATTCAAGAGAAATCTTGACGAGTGGATGGAAGATCGTAGGTTTACCCCAGGGGTCATCTCTGTGTCACTACTAGACAGAGGCACAGTAAACTAAACCCTAAAAGGGCATAGTATTCTCATCCTAAGGGGTGGTGAAAGCCACACACACTCTGGCTAGACTTATAAATGCCCTAGGGCAGATAGCCTAGTACGAACCTATGAACCTATGATGTAACTTTTATAGACGAACACTGCATTGTGGGATGCCTAGAGGCAGACTAAACAATCAGAAGTACTTCAAGATGCCAGACACCATGTGGTCAGACTCAGAAATTAGATATAAAAATATCTGTAAATAGTCCCAGAGTGGTGTCAAAATGTAGGAAACTCCAAACTATGATGAAATAAATATGTTTTTTTTAGTCTGTGGCTGCATTCCCCTATAATAAAATGCCCCCTTTGCTGTGTATCTAACCAGACACGTACAACAGTTGGGACGCCCCCCAAAAGGTTTCTCATCACGAGAATTATGGGCATGAATACCCTGTCCTACACTAACTGCCTAAGGAATCTATCTCTGTATTCAATCTCCTACAGGATGCTGAGAGGGGATCTTTGCCTTGCTTACAGGGCTTTCTCAGACCCAGCCCTGCTGGATCTGTTGCACATGCTTAAAACTAACAGCACCCAAAACACTAGATCCAGGGAGCTGAACTTTGTTTATGATGTAAACAGAATGTGCTGGAGAGACAGATATGTGTCCCACAGGATCCCCGTCCACGTAAAACAGAGTTCATCCCTGATCCTATTCAAATGAAACGCTGACAACTCGATGGGAAATTGTAAATTTACCCTTGGTCTGGCCTCCATCTCCCTTATGGACAGAGCCGTCAATAAGAAAAGTTTCATCGTAACACCATTCCTACAAATCTTGTTGCCTACTTGCTAACATGCTCCCCCAGTACATGTCCATGATACTTGGGACCCAACTGGTTTAGGGTAAGCATCTTGTCTTTTAAGGGCCCTAGTGGTCCTTGGCAGAGTAACAATCTATGACTCTATGAACTCCTCTGAAAATAATCTTTTTATAGTTGTAAGTGGCAATTATACCTCTCAACTGTAAAGATTTTTGCAGAATGTTCAGATTTTTCCCTCATATTTTTGGTCTGTTCCTCATAAAATTTTGGTTTTCTGGAAATCTTTGGCAAGGGATTGAGAACTAATGTCAGAATTAAAGACAAGCATTTGAGTTTCAGATTTCATGCCCTTCAGAAAATATGTACTAATGCAAAATCTGTTATTCTATCAACTTTCTATATAACAGCAATATTTAAATAAAAATGTACATTTTTTTTTTTTGGCTTTTGTGATTGTCACTACGGAAGTGATACCGCTATCCTTTGTGCAGAATAGGAAAAGGGGTTGAGGATGGAGCAATACCGTCGTGCCAACGCGACACAATATTCAAACTAATTAAGTACTGGTTCAAAATTAATATTCATAATATAGGGATTCCGCCCCCTTCCGTAGGCGGTGACTCTTGCCTAAAATAGGTGGTGTTTGGACGGGATATGCTCCAGTGCATCAAGGGGTGTTTTTTCACTGTCTGCGTTTTCTAGTAGGTTTATTTTTCAAGTCGGACTGAAGATAAAGTGGTTTACTAGTAGCGAGTATCAGCGGTACGTAGACTACACCAGGATTTCTCCGGTGTAATTTTCAAAACAGTTGTATTGGCAGTGTTCTTGTTTCTGCTATTTACAGCAGTTAAATCTCTGCATGTGACCCACCTCGATACCCGAAAAAGACGGTATGTTGTTTGTAAAAATATAACTAATTTACATGAAATAGGAAGTGATCTGGTTAAAAAAGAAAGCAATCATAATAAAACAGTTGCCTTAAAAGATTTATGTCAGAGGGGAAAACTCTTTTCGTTAGAAGATTGCTTCCAACTTTGCTAGCAACACCGTTCTTATATGCTTAGTGTATTCATGTGTTGTACCATTATTCTACTCCACTGTTCCTGATTGTTTCATATATTGGTCTTTTCGTCAAAAAAGTTGTGGTTTTCTAGCAAGTTATTATGGACTGTAGGCAACAAATAATGATGTTTGTGTTTTAGGCTTCATATCTTTTCACAAGTCCATGCTAATCGAAGTCCTGTTATAATATCAACCTTTTAAATATGAAGTAAAAGTCTATTCTTGATTGAGACTTTATTTCACCATTACTTTTGGCTTTGTGTGCCATTTTTGTGATCTGTTGTTGCGAGCCGCATGTGCCTCCATCTCTGAAGTATTTTACTGCCCTTCAGTAGTGGGTTGCAGTCGTGGTTTTAAATGGTAAGATTATACAGATGTTCCTTGTTGTATTACTGCTGCAGTAGTCTAAAATAAGCTCCCCACCTCCACCACCAATGATCCATCACCTAAAGCGTTCTAGGCACTTCCCGTGTACTGGAGAGCCAGACTTTAGAACATTCTTGCTCCTGAAGTGTGAAGTGTATTTCAGCACTTTGGAGGTCCACCTTTGGTCTGCTTTCCAGGGTGAGTTTTGGGGATTCCAGTGCATTTTTTCCCTTTCTTATCAGCTTACTACATTTATGAATACTAATGTATTTCTTTGGTGCCAGTACATATTTTTCCATACAGAGGCCTTCCTTTTCTTCCAGTGGCTGTTGTTTTTATTTTGGTAGCCCATACAGTACAGTGTGTTTTCAGCTACATTTTCTTTTTCAGTTGTCCTCTTAAAGAGCTGACTGATTTATTTATTTTGCTATTTTGTTAGGAACTTGTAGAGTTTGTTTTTCCAGTATACAGTAGTAATGTTCTACCTTATTGGCCCTGCTCACTTTAGGGGGACTCCTTTTCTGTCTCTACTGTGTTCATGGGCCCTAGTAGAGCATTTCATTCCTCCCTGGTCCAGAAGAAAAGACATATTAATAACAAAGTTTTGTTTTTTAGTCCAGCTTCTGTGCCTCAGTCACTGGTGAATGACTCTTCTGTGGCCATGAGTTGTTCTTCAGACCATTCATATTATTCTCTTGAGTCATTTGATGTTGCTCCTAGGGAAGCCACTACAGGCAAGCATATCTGCTTCAGCTGTTCAGTTACCCTTGTTGGGACAGGGAGAACCACTATTGTTGGTACCGGGAAAGGGACCAGGAGACATTCCTCTGTTACACTTTGCTGAGGAACATTGGTCATACCTTACTGGAAAGGTTTCCTAAGAAAAGGAAATGCAAGACTAAGCATAGCTCCCCTCTTTTTAGTGAGTATTGGTTATGCTTTGCTAATGTTTTATTTTTGGCCTTTCATTCTTTTGGGACAGACTTGTCTTCTCCTGTTAAACAAAGGACCATCCTACCGGATGATCAGTCTTTACACTGGAATTTGTCTTCCCTGGATTCTCTACTCTCCAAAGAGAGCCTGACCTTAAAGGATGACACTTCTCTAGTCCTCTGTATCGGTTTTGTTCTTGTTGGCTGTTTTCACTCAAATGAGGGACTTATTTCACAGGGAACAAAATGATATTTCAGACTGGCAGATGAAATATTATGATGTACTGCAGGAAACTCCTATTTGAACTGTTTTTACATGCTTTGGAAGAATTTTATTTGGTAGCTTGTATGTCCCTTGAAACACAGTTTTCTCTTCCCAGGAAAAAAGGCAAATTGAATAGGGTGCTCCAGTCTCACAGATATGTGGCATTTTGCATAGTTTTTATGATTTAGACCCTTGATTTTTCTAGTAAGATATTGTTTTGGGCATTCAAGTTGTGCCAGATGTTTGGACAGGTACATATTGTGGGTTTATGCTCAATGATTGGCTCGATAAGTGCAGAATACAGTGGAATTATCACATTCCTGCACTTGGATGCCAAACTAGTAGTTATAAGCTGTGCAATGAAAAAGCAGTTTCTTACAATAGTGGATATGTGGTAATTAAAGGACAGTTTAATAGTGAATTGGTTTTCAGGGGTGTGTTGTCCCTGTGATTGTTACAGGTGACACCGAAGGATACCATTATGCATTTTTGGTATCGGACCTATATACAGTTGGTGAGCTTGTAGGAGTAAGGCTGCATGCAGTCATAAACCTCTAGCAGCAGCTGTTTAGAATCAGGTTTTGTTTTGTGGTTGTTCTTTCCATTTCACCCTAGTCTGATGTCAGAATGGTACCAAGAAGGTGGCTGTCTTTTGGGGATAGAAATGAGGAAGCATGTTGTATATAGGTGTGATACAGCCACCTGAATTGAGTGTGATCATTTGTGCCTTCATCCCAGTCTAAAATCTAAAACCAGGTGGATACACAGAAGGTTGTGTTTTGTTTTTTTGTTTGTTTTTCTTTTTGGGGGTGGGGTATTGTGAGGCAGGCACTACTCCAGAAGCTTCATTCAAACTTTCAACTTCATTGAAAAAGAAGAAAAAGACTGAAGTTTCCTTCAGTAGCCATTATTTTTTTTTTTTGTTCAGGCCATTAGTGGAGCAGAAGGTTGGAAAATGGCTCTAAAATGAAAGAAAATAGTGTATCAGACTGTTTGATTTGCAGGTGGAGACTGTTCTTGAAGTTGAAGATGCACTGCTGTTTGAACTTATATTTTCATCTTGTTTTATTTATTTATGTGCAGGTGAACATCTTTATCCATTGCTCTGATGTTAGTGAAACTGTTTGATTTGTGGAGCAACAAGAGATCTAGGAGCACTGGATATTTAGCAGCACAGTAGGCAAGTCATACATATTCCTTCACGAGTCTATAAGAGACCGAATAAAGAAATAATGCTTCAGGCTTCTGTGGTAGTTGAGGGTTTTGAGGCCAGTGATCTTATTTTTAATTGGAAAATTTGCAATGTTCCCACAAATTCTGATGTTAATATTTGTGAAATGTGGTTAAAGAACAGTGACTAGAAGCATGTTCTGTCAGGGTATAAATGTGTTTACAGTAACGGATGTTCTGTCAGGGTATAAATATTTTTACAGTAACAGATATTCTAACAAAAAAATAGATGCAAACATATAGCAGCTGTTGGAGTGTATAGACCACCAAAGTCAAGTGCTGATGACCTGGTGGAATTCCTACATATTTTGCATGAAACACAGGAAAGAATAGTAGTGTCTGGGGACTTGCATTTACCAGAAACAGACTGGAACAATACTGATTTAACAACCTTATTAAGGAATTATTCACAACGTTGGTTCAGGAACAATAATAGCTTCAGATTTAAAAAAAAAAAAAAAAAAATTCCAGGGAACTGAGCATACTAGGCACTATTTTGTAATATGTTGCCAGATAATTCTGCCAAATTGAAATCTAAACCAATTCATGCAAGATGAATTACAGATTATTTAGAAGCAAAACCGTCACTATTTAAAACTGATTGGAGTGATGTGTTCAGTGGAAAAACTGAAGAAGGAATGTGGAAAGTTTTGAAAGAGAAATTGCTGGAGTGCACAAAAAATAGTTTAAAATCAGGATCTAGCCATACAATGTCGGGGGGGGGGGTATATTTCCATATGAACAAGATACTTGATTAAGATGAGAGTAAAAAAATATAAGAAATGGAAATGAGGTCAAACTATAACTTTAAAAATTGAAATAAACAATCTGGACAAAGCAATTCAAGAAAAAATTGAAGAAAATGTATATAAAGATATTGATAAGAAACCACGTTATACATGCAGAAGAGGTAAAGACGTATAAATTGATAAACTGTAGATTCCAAAATTTATTCTCTGACACAATAGATTGTAGGTATATTTACAAAATCTTATGCAAGACAGGCTCCACAAAGGGGGTGAGAAGTTGTCCTTGTGACATCCGGGTAACCTCAGACACTGAAATCAAATTAGATTATATTGAAAAAGAACTGCAAATTGGATCTAAACAAAGTAGAGGGAGGACACAAAATTAGTAGTAATAACCTGAGAACACGTCAGCAAGAACTTAATGTACCAATGCACAGGATTATGATGGATCAGGATTTATAACATAAAATCACAAATAATAAACTAAAAATCAGTACAAGCAGAAAAACTTACAAGATACACAGATAAATATAAAGTAAAAGTACAAAATAAGCAATTTATTGATGACCCCAGAAGTTTTATAGAGAAGTGGGGAAATAAGGTAAAAGGAATTGAAAGACCACCAAAAAAAGAAGAAATAGATGCATTTTGGAGAAGTATTTATGAAGATCCTGTGGAACATAACAAAGATGCTAAATGGATAGAAGTAAAAGGAAGGAATAAGAAGTTTAAAGGTACAGGATATGAAATGAGATGAAGTAGCAGCCAGAGAGATTGAAATAAAGTTAAGAAAAGCATCCAATTGGAAAACCCTAGGCCCAGATGCAGTACCTAACTTCTGGCTAAAAGTATTAATGTCTTTGCATGAAGATTTAGCCATGAGTAAGAACTACTTATATGCACACCCTGAACAGACATCAGCCTGGCTAACAGAAAAAAATGCTCCTACTTTGTGTGAAGTTGCAAGCTACCCTAAAAAGTATAGACTAATAACTTGCCTTCTGACAACGTATAAACTATATGCCGGAATTGATGCTGACAGAGTTTATAGTTATTTAGAAGCAAATTCAATCATGGCAGTAGAACAAAAGGGTAATAAAAGAAAGTCATATGGAACAGAGGATCATTTATTGCTAAATAAAGTCATAATGGAGAACTGTAAAAGGGAAGAATCTAAGTATAGCATGGATTAACTACAAAAAAGCATTTGACAGTATCCCACATTCATGGATAAAAGAGTGCTTAAAAATGTACAAGATGCACCCTACACCGATCAGTTACATTATAGAACAGTGGCAGACCACTTTGCAGTTAAGCCATAATAAAGTACAAATTATTATTCCAGGGATAAAAGTTTAAGGGGGATATTCCACGGTGACTCCCTGTCACTGCTGTTATTCTGTTATGCCCTTAACCCGTTAGACTATCTACTTAACAGATTAGACCATGACTATAAATGGTCTCCTAGAAAATAACAAAGGGTAAAGACTTCTTATCTTCTCCTTGTCGATGATTTAAAACTGTATAGCTGATCAGATGAAGAACTGAAAGGACAACTGCAAGTAGTCAAAACTTTTCTTAGATAATGTAAGAATGGCATTTGGTCTTGATAAATCTGCAGAAGTAACCTTTAAAGCAGGAAAGCTGCAGCATCAAGAAAACATCAGTTTGGGGCAAGAATGTGATATAAAAGAACTTGAGCAAGAGGGAGTGTATAAATATTTGGGAATTGATGAAGGATCAACAATAAAACATGAATAAATGTGAATAAAAATTAATAAGGAATATTTTAGAAAATTAATTCTGAAAACAACATTGATATCTAGGAACAAAATTCAAGCTGTAAACCAATTTGTTCTTCCTGTCCTAACTTGCATGTTTGGAGTGATTGACTGGCCCATGCTCATCAAATGATTAAAGTCAGTGCATACCAAGATTATGTATTCCCTGTTCTGAAGAACGTATGGGCCTCCTTGAAATTGATTACATGTATAGATCTGCAATCGTGGGACTGCACACATATATCTGCTGACCTTACAAGAACCAAATGTATTGAAAGTTTTGAAACGTGAGTAGAATAAGTCTTAAGATGACTTCCCTGTTTAGTCTAGCAGAAGCATATCCCCGTCAAGCGGGAATGGAAATCAAACCAGAAGTAGATAAAAAGCAGGCAGCAACTGGATGTGATAAAAAATATAAGGTGAAGGATCAGATGCGAAGGCAAGAAATGTGGAAAATGCATAAATATAGAAAACTCCTGGAAAAACCTTGTTTTGATCAGGATCGAATTCAGGAATGTTTAAGGAGAGGCAAATTCAAACCAAAAGATGAAAGGTTAATATTGGCGGCCCAAGATAGTGGGCTATGTACTTAAGTCCATTGAACATGTGAGAGAAACAGACAAAAGTAGATTTGTAAAAAAAAAAAAGGAAATATTCACACACCTTCCTGCTGCTTATGACATACTTATGGCAGAAGGACTGTATACTGAAAGGCATAATAATGTGGCAAGACTGTTGCACTAGGGATTGTGCAAACATTATGGTATTGAAGTGGCTGAAAAACACTGGAAACATTTATTTATTTTATTTATTTATGCATTTATTTATTTGCAATTTGTTAACCAGGGAAGTCCCTTGGGCCAAAATGAGCCCGTTTTCAATGGAGGCCAGTGGAGAAAAGCTCCATATACAGTTATTACAAAGCTGATATCAACAGAATCAAGTACAATACACTTTTCAAAACTACTGAAACACAGTAATATAGAAGACAGAATAATAACGTTTGAGCAAGGTGTTGTAACAAAACATTGAATGAAATTAAAACAGAAGTATTTTGGAGTACATAAGTATTTGGAGTGCAGGCATTTATGCACTCCAAGTTTCATGAAGTGAGAGGTAGGAAGAATTTGTGCAAGAGAGGAGATCAGTGAAAGGTGAAAAGGCTGAGTTATGAGAGGAAAAAAGGGAGAGGGAGTGGAAACAACATGAAGGGAGTCACTAGTTTGAGTTTTGAGAAAGGAAAAAAAAAAGGATGGGGAAGCAGAAATGATATAGAGGGAGAGAAGTGAGGTGAGAGCATATGTATGCCCAGTGAGAAGAGAAATGGGAATGGAGCATGGTCTTGAAGGCGGAGTGGTTTTGGGTGATTTGAATTAGAAAATGAAGTGTTCATCACATGGGATCACCCATTACCAACAGTTCAAAAGATAGATGTGAGAAAACGGATAAAGTGGTCCATGAAAAGAAGACAAAAGTAGCATTGATCATTGCAATTGCTACCCTCAATGACTACGTTGTCATGCATAGAGAGAGAGACAAAATCATAAAATATCAGGATTTACAGGCAGAAATGAGAGCAATGTGGAAGAAAGATACGCAGACAGTTCCAGTAGTAGTAGGAGCAACAGGTCTTATAAAAAACAATCGATAATCGTATTCAGATACGTTATGAATATGTGTAACTCCGTATGAATTGCAGAAGGAGTCATTACTGGGTGCATTGCGGATGCTGCATAGAGCACTTCTGGCTGAGATCAGAGATTGAAACAATACTAATTTCATGAACTTTAATTGTACTTTGACTTAGGAATGGAGTCCATTCCCGTCATGGCATTAGAAACTCAAAAGACTTGGAGAAATTAAAAAAAAGAGATACTATTGTATCTGTTATTTACTAGGTCATAAATATGGGAAGATTCCTCAAGATTGGAGACATAAACTTATTTAACCTGCCTTTAAGTGAAAGGGGGAGTAGGACAAACCCAGAGTCATGTAGACCCTTAAGTCTGCTTTCATGTTACAGAAAAATAACGGAGAAGGTACTGTTGGATAAGTAACAGAATTGGGATGATTGCGACTTGAAACCATGTATCAGCATATGTTGAAAATAGATCTATTACCACCTGTAACATGATATTCTGTAATGATAAAATAACAGATATGAATGAAAAAAAATTGCTGTGATGTAATTTATATAGATTTAACTTCAGCATTTAAAAGCACTGATCAATAAATTAGAACAAACTAGGTGTTGATGTACCCTTGAGTTGGATAGCTGCATGGCTTACAAATAGGACATTGCAAGTGTCGTACAGAAATTGAATGGGTGAAATTCTTGATTACAGTCAAGGTTCTGTTATAGACCCATACTTGTCTAGATTGTATCTTTCAGTCCTAGGTATCTGAGGTATTCTACAGTCTGTACACAGGTGACTTGAAAATGGGTAAACTGATTACATGTGTTACAGATAAGGCATGTCTGCAAAAGCCCTCGACTAAATTGACCCTTTGGGCACAGCAGAAAAATATGCTGATAAATACATAAAAGACTAAGCATATGAGATTTGGGATACATAAATTGAAAGGTGAATATTTAATACAGAACACTGTGAAAGTGTAGATTCATTTAAGGACTTGGGCATATGGGTAGATCCAGTTTTGAGCTTTTCTAATCATATCAACCAGTTGGTTAATGATAGTTATAGAACTGTAAGTTGTATAAAGATTTAAAAGGTCTGAAAAATCGGCAGTGATGAGGTCACAGGTTGTTAATTACATTAGACCCAAACAGGAGTATGGAATAACAATAAGGAAACTGGAAAGAGTACAGCAGAACTATATCAACAGCATCCACGGATGAGAAAATGTAAGTTATTATGAAAGACTAAAATATCTGAACTTGTACAGTGTCTGCTATAGATATTTACGAGGAGATCTTATTTAAGAATATAGGGCATTTAGAGACAGCTACCTCTGTGAATGTTTGGGGTTATCAAATGTAGTAGAGAATCATCAGGTAACCTATGTAGAAGATACTATAGGAATGAGAAGTGCACTGATTAGGATTTTGTAAAGTATGTTAGAAAGTAGATATGGGGATGATTGGACACAAAGTAGGGTGCAATGATTTGTTCTGGAGTCTGCCAGAAGAGCATCTCTGACAATCGTTTTCAATTATTTGTAATCTTTGGGTAATACAGGCAGAATGGAAAGGCAGTAATGGCCATTTATATTCTATTTTTGTTAGAAGAATGTTCTTGGGTATAGATTTGTGGACTGTACTGGATAATAGATGGGAGATTCTGTAGCAGAGATGTAGCTGTGAAAAAAACGTCATGTTGTCAGTATGAGTGGTGAAGGTAAGGGGTTGATCTAAGGTAATTCCCAAGTATTTGTACTGAGTTGCATAGGGATTAGCATTTCCTGGGTATCTGTGATGGTAATGCTAGGCAGGTGTGGAGCTTTTTGTGTAGTGGAGGAAAGTATAATGCTGGTCTTTTGTGGTAAATGACTGCTGAAGTTGAGGTTGAAGGATGGGGGAGTGGCATTTCTTTGATGTAAAAGTTATGTCCTCAATGTAAAGAATTAGGTCAAACTTAAGGAGGTCACTGGGAAGATCGTTAATGAAAAGAGAACAGGAAGGGTTCTGATATGGAGTTTGGGGACTCTGGTATTTATGGATCTAGTATTAGTTGATTGTTGGCATAGACTTGGAATTTCCTGCTGTCAGGGTAGCTTTGAAACCACATGACATTTTAACAAAAGTATAACTTTTGTGAAGTTTGATAAGTAGAAGATTGTGTTTAAGAGTTTGCCCATGTCAGCAAAAATACTAGCTGTATTGATTAGTGTCATTTGCTGTTAGAAATGCTCTAGTTGTACTAAAGACATTTCTGAAGCCATGTTGCCTATCTGAGTGGAGGCCATAGCTGTTGATATGCTTGAATAAGTATTTGTAAATATTTTTTTTCAAATATTGTAGCCAATGGGCAGTATACATTGCATCAGTGGGTCCCTATAAAATTCCTGGATGCCTCTTTAACAGCATGAAACTTGACCTGTCAGGATGACTAGAATCACTGTTTAACCATAGCCTCCAGAAAGGCTTCATGCTAGGCGAATAGAAGACTGCAGCTGTCATCTCACTGAACAAGTGTGAGTCATCTATGGATCCATTTAACTGCAGGTCCACAAGTCAGATTAGTGTAATCCAGAATCCAGGAGTGAATTATCCTGGAAATGATAAACAATGACTTGGGAAAACTTCAACCACTGGATCCAACCCAATTTGGTTTTGTCAAGACCAGGTCATGACTACTAAGCCTGATGGACTTCTTTGAGAAGGTCTGCAAAGTAATGGGCAAGGTTATAATGGTTTATACTGCCGACCTTGACTTGGCCACAGCTTTTGTCATGATTTCCCACTCGGGCATTGGTGATAAACTCAGGAAATTTGGTATAAACCCCTGCATCAACTGCTGGATAGCCAGCTGGCTCAGAGAGAACCCAAGAAGGTAGGATAGGGGAGTCCACCTCTACAGAAAGGACATATATGTATATGTATAAGCATTTTTTTATATATTAATATATACATACATAAACTATATATTACTTGTGTGTGTGTAATTGATATGTACATATACAGATATATGTATTTCTCTCTAAGGTCTATATCATGTAAGCGAAGTTTTATAACTTCGAATACTATATAGTTGAACCCATATGTTCGAAGTTGTAAAACTTTGATTATGGTAAAAAATAAATAAATAAAAAGCTTACTGACAGGTAAAAGTGGGGGGGGGGGGCAAGCCCCCCCTGCACCCCCAGCTCTTTAAATATACCAACTCCGAGATTGCACTACAGTGTAGTAAAGGGAAATCCTCCCAACTCCGAGATTGCACTACAGTGTAGTAAAGGGTACTGCACTGAAGTGCAGTCTTGGTGTTGGTATATTTAAAGAGCGGGGGCTATGGGGGATGCAGGGAGACTTGTCCCACTGCTTAAAGCCGTCAGATAAGCTTTTTATTATTTTTATTTGTATTTATTTATTTTTTTTACCGTATTCAAAGTTTTACAACTTTAAACATATGGGTTCGACCATGGAGTGTTCAAAGTTTTAAAGCTTCGATTACGTGACACACACACACACACACACACACACACACACACACACATATAAAACCTCCACTCTCTAGTCTAAATCATTTCATGGCAACCCTTTGGGTAGGCCCCATAGAGTTTTCTTGCCATATTTTCTTCAACGCAGATAGTTGTACCACAAACATGAATCGAACCGGGACACCAAGCTAGTAATTCTGTGCCTTAGCCTCTGTGCTGTCAGGCTGAGGTCAGCTTCATATAGACCCATTTACATTTTTAAACTATAATTTTAAAGTGTTTATTTCTGTACTGCATAAGAGAATGGCAAAGATATTGGCAAAATTGATATGGAGGCAACCATCTGACTACATTAATAGAACAGTAATGATCCAGGTGGAAGCAGAATGGAAGAAAATGCTGCTATTTTGATGGGTGTTGATGCAGAGAAAGTATTCAGTAGTGTCAACTGTGATTTTCAGTAGGAGCAAGGAAGAATTTGCATTCTCTGATAAAACAGTGGTGTTAATTAGGAGGATATTTGAAGAGTCAGAGGCAAGAATTAAAGTGGGAGGGTTCATCTCTGATGAGCTGTGTTTGAAAAGAGGAACAAGGCAGGGGTGTTATTTTCTCCTTTTATTCCTTTATATTTAGAACCACAGACAAGACAGTAAGGGTCTCCTAAATTTAAGGATTTTAAATGGTATGGTAATACCAAAAATTTAGCTTTACTTGCAGATGATATTGTTTTTATCTGAAAATGTAGAAAATGACATTTCAGTGTTCTAGAATTTTTAGCTTTATTATATCTCCGAAACAAAGACTATAGTGGAAAACTAGGTGCCAATACATGAAGTAATTTGGCAATCTCCATATTTATGGGGACACTGTAAGCTTTTTAGGTGTACGGATTAAAAAGAATTATGACAGCCAAGGATATGTGGAAAGAGACTAAAGAAATGATAACACAAAAACTGAGGAACTGGAAGCTGTTTTGTGGCTATGGGTAGTAAGATACAAACAGTGTAAACGTTTTGTCTCTAGTTTCATACACGTCAGGTACATTTTTATCAACTAGCGTAGAAGTTATGGAAGGTAATTTAACAGAGCTGAAGGAATGCATAGTGAAGTTCGGACTGCAGGTTAGAAATAGGGGAATGTTGAGTAAAAGATTAGCTCTTGTAGAGTTTTTAGTTCAGGGCAGAAGGCAAGTGTTATGTGGGATAAGCTGATTTTTCCTTGATAGCAAGATGGTTTAGGACAAGCTGATTTGAAGGGATACTATAGAGCAGTACAGTGTGGGGGGTGTTTTGACAAATCTTGAGAGAGATTAGTCATTTGGATATAGTTCTTAAAGGAGAACAACAGCCATAGTAAATATCATATTCATAAAGTAGTAAAAAGTATTTTAAGAATTAAGTCACAGTGGGAATTGAGAAAGGAGGATTTTATGAATAGGGTGCCTGCAAGTAGGGGTATAGAAAATGGGCAGCCAAGAGCTGAAATTTACTGGAGAACCAAAGTATTTGAAGCAGATAACTAGAGAGAAAAGGATTATATAGTAGGCTAAAGCTAAGCAGAAGTTCGGACTGCAGGTTAGAAATAGGGGAATGTTGAGTAAAAGATTAGCTCTTGTAGAGTTTTTAGTTCAGGGCAGAAGCTGCTTTTAAAAAGGGGGTAATTACTTGGGCATATAAAATATTGCATGATAACTCTAAGAATTGAGTAGACAATGTTAGAAGAGATTGGAAAGGCAATTTACAAAGTAACAATGTTGTATACTTGGGGAGTCATACATATGTCACAAAGTCCAGAAGGTTTAATATTTTACTTGGTGGTGTTTGCATAGGCATGTTTATACTCAAAGCAGACTTCTGATAATGATTCCTCATGTAGGCAACAAATGCTGGAAGGGTGATGGGAAAGAGGCAAGATAGTTGGAGCATGTTTTTGGGAATGTAACAATTTTGGCAGATTTTTAAAAAAGTCACTACAGTGTACTTTGTTAGAAATGTTGGGGGGAAACTGGTTGGAACTAAGGAAATGATTCTTCTTAGCTGCGGCACTTTATCTTAATTGATTAGACATGTTAAGGCTTTCCAAAGTTTAATGCTATTTGCTGCCAAAAAGCAATACCTAGGAAATGGAAATTAAAATCTGAACAGGTGTAACTGAAGTAGTGAATATTGTAAGGGAAATGAAGGAACTAGGAACGGGATATTTAGAACAGGGAAGGAGCACTTTACGTAGAAATAAGTGAAACTTGTGGGAACAATACCTGCATCATAATATTGATGAAAGAGATTTGATGTTTAAGGGATGGCAGGAACTGGGCAGTTTGTGTAAAGTTGTAATGAAAAATTGTTTTCATGCAGTGTACACACACGTTTTCTTTTTAACAATGATCACTATTACTGTGATTTGTTTTCTTTGCTGTTAGTGCATGTGTCATTTCACTTAATAAAGATGTTCAGGGGAAGAAAACTCTGACAAAACCATCCTTGAGTGTTTATGTCCTTAGCTGTTTTTATATTTGGTGTTTTAGTTTATATTTCTTATGGCTACGGAAAGCCGGTACGAAGGGTTCTTAAGTGGTTTGGAATTGGATTTATACACCTGTTGCACCTAATGAGGTATCCTCTAATCAATTTGAATGACTCCTTTTTTGCATCATCAGAGCCGATAACCTGTTATTGATTTGTGAGAATGCCAACACTACTGAGAGAGGTGGTGCTGTAGATGTGGATTTGGACGCTCTGACCACAGCAATGGATAACTTGGAATATAATTTACTGAAATTGAAATGCCTCAAGGCACAGAGGCAACATTTAGAGGTGTGTCTTAAGAAACAAGTTGTTCCTAGGGGGGGTTACGCTGGTTTAAAATGCCTACATATGTTGAGTAGTATCCGGAGTTGCTGTAGAGATGGCAGAAGTTGAATCTCGAGTTTTGACTTTTTTTTTTTTTTGAGGAAGAGACTTTAAATCTTGAGATAAGGAAACAACAAGCTATTTTTATATGAACATTTTCCTGCCTCTCTTGTTAACAGCCTTGATGCTTTGATAGATACAGCTTTAATGTATGAGAAAAATCTGCTTATGCAAAAACATTTTAAAATTGAGAGGGATTTGTCCGATTTCAAAAATGGCCATGTTTTACATGGCCTAAAAACATACTGCCTCTCCTGGTAATAATGATGTCATTAACCGTAATTGTCTTCACTTTGCGGTTCTGGAACTACTCTTCTTGGTGTTATAAGTTTTGCTCTTATTTTTCGTAATGGAATTGTTACTGATACTGCCATATATACGACAGACAATTTGAAAAAGTTACTTTATGTGATGCTGTGTATAACCTGATCCAGCACCAGTTCATGTAGAGACTGAGCCTGCTGTTAATACTGTGACTGGTTTGTCCAAGGAAACATCCCAGTTACTGGATCTAGGTAAGGATGTAAAAAGGAAAACTTTCCCTAATAATCGTTCTGCAGCATCCGTTGATACTGCCTCAGATTTTCCTCTGCCCATAAACCAGGATTTTTACTATTCGAGGAGTCAGTCCAGGAGAAAATTGCCGATAGAGCAGAGTACGTCTCAATCACTGAAAAATGTTTGGAATCAAACACGAATACAATCTTGTGGAACATTTCCAAATGTATTTTAACATCGGATGAAATGAGAAAGTTGGAGAAAGGACTCTCCATTCCATCACAACAAAGTGATTTCACAGTTACTATATTGGACATTAAGTTGTTCATTAAAAATGTATTTTTAAAATTACAGTTTGGAAACGGCAATAATACTGTTGTCAGTGGTGGTGCAGCAGGGATGGTTGCTGTGGGTAGTGTTGTCTTACAGCAAGAGGTTGTCCAGTTTGACTCTCAGTTGGGGTGCCTTCTTTGTGGAGTCTGCATGTCCACCCTGCAGTCACATGTATTTCCTCCAGGTACTCCAGTTTCCTCCCCCATTCCAAAGACATGCAATAGGTAGCTTGGTCACTCTAAATTGGCTGTAGGTTGGAGTGTTTGCACAAGTGAGTAATGGGAATGAACTACCGCGGTAGAGCTAGCCACCTGGTGGTGTAAACCTGGGCTCAAGATGAATGTTACTGGGGAAGTGACACCCCAACCCCATGTGCAAAATGGGAAAAGGAGTTGAGGATGGATGGATGTCAGTAGATTCAAACCTCCTAGCACTTATATTCCAGCTTCACATCCTTTAACTGCTTTTAGTAAGCTAGTTGAAAATTATGTTCATTGTATTTTTACTGGGAATAATGCAATTAATGATAAAAGAAAGTTTAATATTACTTACAGTGAAAAGTCAGCCCTGCTAGGTTTACAGAATGATGAAGCAATTGTAATTAGGCAGGCCCATAAAGGTGGCCTGATAGAATGAATAAGGATCAATATTATGGCTCTATGAAAGAAATGTCGACACTTCTTTCTATAATTTAGTTGATACTAATGAGAGAAATAGAACGAAAAACAGAATTTTTCATACTTTGAGCACTTGTTTACTAAGCAGATTAATTTAATGGGATTTGTGTAAGTTTTTGTTAGTTGAGGAGCCTTTGATACCTTTACGTCAAGGTTTACCTAAGGTAAATAAAGATCCTGTAAATCCACCTTAAGACCTATAGTAGCAGGGCTTAAGTTGTCTACAGAACCCTTCTCAATATTTGTAGAAAAGCATTTAAAGGAAAACAACAGGATATTAAAGCAGATTCCCCAACCTGCTGATTCTTCCAGTCCCTGTTCTTTAATAAAGCTTAAAAAAATCACCCTTGCAGCTTTAAAAAATAACCCACTCAACTGTTTTCCCTGTTCTGCTTCCTAGCTTTCTATACTGTTTTTGTTTCACTTTGCAAACCAACTTGAAAAACCTGTAGCTGGCTCTGAAATTATGATGTCACATCTGCCATCTGCTCTTGCTCTAGCTATCAGGATGTTTCCTCCCCCAAAGTGATGTAATCCCCGCCTGATTTGCACGCTGTATAGAAGAGCCAGTGTTCCTCCCACATTGTGATGTCAGACCTGCCTTACCCAGCCCACTCATCCTAAAAAAATCCATGTGGTGTGTGGAACTCCTTTTCATGGTACGTGTATCCTGTCGACTGCATTTGTTTGAGGGACTACTGAAAAGTTTGGATTGCCTGCATTTTTGTCTGCATTTTTTGCTTCATTGGTAAGATAAGTCTTCCTAGTGAATTAAAAATGTAATTCTACACACAGCCCCTGTTTGAATGCACTTCTAGCCCTATTTTGTGCTGCCTGATATAGTTTATGCTTCTGTTTGAGGGTGCCACATGGTTCACTAGTGTATGCTGCTGCCGACTATCTAGATTAGCCTTCTGTTGTATTTGCTTGCTGCTGATATATGTATTTTGTATATTATTATTGTATTATGGTTATACATTTTATTTGATACTGCTGGTTCTCGGTTAATTATCTAGTCGCTGTGTTCCCGTGTGTGAATGCTGCCTTCTGTTTTAGTCAGGTCCCATGCTGCATGCTGAGTTCAGCTTGGTGAGTATTATCTGCGTTTATCTTCATTACTGATACTCAGAATAAGCAGTCTCTTTTTTTTTTATGCAAGTGTTGGTTTATAGTGATAGCTCGTATATTTATCACTACTGCTGCTCGTTTGTTTTTTCTAATTTTAGCATGTTATTAATGCCCATTTCGGAGTCTGTGTGTGCCGTGCTCATTTATATATATATTTTTTTCTGCTGCACGTTAGTGTTTCATGCAGCCGTTTTAAAGGCTAGAGAATTTATATATATATTTTTTTCTGCTGCACGTTAGTGTTTCATGCAGCCGTTTTAAAGGCTAGAGAGAGTTGGACTGCAATTGTGACGTTCTCTCGTTGGCAAGTATCATGTTTACATGCCCTTGTTTTGCTGTGTATGCTGTGGGCCATGTTTGTGTGTGCCGATATCCTCTACATTTTTGAAAAGCCCCCTCACCCCAAAGAAAGTTTCTCTTTCATGGTATATTCTGAACCAAGTTAGGTACTGCTGTAGATATTTTAGCTCTGTGACCTGTTCTTGGTATTGTAACACATAACACTTCTACTTAAAAAATCCGATGAAGTGTAATGTTGGTGTAGGTCTGAAACTGTTCTGAGACCTCTGAGGTCCTGAAGGGGATGTTCATCGTGTTTCACTGTTGCAGTCATTACTCTTGGGTTATCCTGCTGGTAGGCTACCCGCAGTCGGCCTGAATTCCAAAGTCTTGGTCTGGCGTTGGTTGCTGTTGCCTCTTCCGTGACGTCAGTGCGCCAGGGGTATAAAAGATGCAGCCGACGCCATTTTCTCCAGTCTTTCTTGCCACACGGTGCCCGAAGCAGAAGCAGTTCGCAAGTGCCCAGTCGGCTGACTCCTGAGATTTTCGTGTTCGAATTTCAGATCCGAAGTCTTCATTTAAAGCTAAGTACTTTTTTCTTGCTCCAGACCGATGTCAGAAAAAAGTTAATAATTGTATTTCTTGTGGGAAGCAAATACCTCATAAGGACTTTCATTCTTATTGTATTCCTTGCCTAGGCCCTGATCACGATGTTGTTAATTGCAGGTTTTGTGCTAGATTTAACCAACGCACTATTAAGTGTCGGTACGATTTTGCATTTCATTACTTTGGCCGAAGATTTAATTACACGATGTCGTCGGATAGCCATCTGACTACCGCAATTCACAAGAAAAGCAAGGAAAAGGACAGGCATCCGAGGTCCAAAACTGATGACAAGGCTTCTTCTAAGCCAGTCGCCGGTTCTCAGTGAGGCGCTTTCGCAGCCTCTGACACCCGCTACCTCAGAGCTGCAGGCCGCTTCCGACTCCCACGTGGAGCAGACTAGGCTGCTGGAAACTCAAGGTATTTTGGACAATTGGAAAATATTCCCTCAGATGGGTCCGGAGCCGCTGAGCAGGCATCGGCTTCTGAGGGTGTTTTCAGGCCTACACACTTATATGTAAAACCGACTACAGCTTCAAAAGCAAAGACTAAAGCACCACTAAAGACAAAAAAACAAGTGCTGCAAGCCCATGGACAGGCCTCCATGCCTAAAAAACAGATGCTCAAAATGGCCGAAGACCTAATTACTTTGATCAGGGGTTCCCATCCCCCTCATGATAAGAGGCCTAGGCAAGAAACAGAATATGAATCTTCAGATCAGGTTTCCATTTCCTCTGACCCCTCTTCTGAACAGGAATACTCTCTTCCTCCCTATGGGGATTCTGCTGCTGAAGAATCTATCCCTTCAGCTTCTCCTCCTGAGGAAACCCTGCATACCATGAGGGAGCACTTCCACTGGGAGAGCCAAGACTACTCAGAATCTAAGAAAAGGCTCAGAGACTTTCTTTTACTACCTCAGCACAGGCCTCTTGCTATCCCCCCTGTTTTAGACATTGTAGATGATGTATTTTCAGAGTCCAGCCTGTCTCCTGATTCTTTACCCCCTGCACCTGTTAAGCCAGACAGATACTACAGGGTTCCAGATTCACATAAATTTATTTATAAAAACCCTGCTGCTGACCCAGAAACTATTTCTCAGGGTCCCAAAGGGGTCAAGGCTTCCACTGCAAAAAAACCTATCCCCTCTGATAGGGATTCAAGGGCACTGGACAGATGGGGGAAAAAGGTTTACACTTCTGCTACCTTGGCTGTGAGGGCTTTAAATTGTCAATTTCATATGCTTAAATATCAGCAATACTTAATGTCATTGCTTAAACAGAAAATATTAACAAATTCTGAATGTGCAGAAAACAAGGAAATGGAGGATTTATTGCATGCAACTGAACAAGTGGGAAGACATACTTTGCAATGTGGTTTTGATTCTCTGGAGGCCTCTTGCAGGGCCGCTGTTACGGGTTCTGTCATTAGGAGGCATGCTTGGTTAAAGGAACAGAATCTGCCTGATCATGTTAAAGTAAAATTATTAGATGCTCCATTACAGCGTGATATTTTGTTTGGTGTTAAAGCAGAAGAGGTGTTGAAGAAAATGGAGGACAAAGCAAAATCTATGCAGACAGTTAAGGATTTCTTACAGGTGCAGCCACCCAGATTTAGCAGGAACTGGCCCACAAAGAATTGGTCCTTTCCAGTGTCAGACAGGCCACAAAGAGGCAGATACAGATGTCCCAGAGGCAGATCCCAGCCCCAAGGCTCATACAGGCCTAAACAATGGGGTGCTTCTACCTCCAAAAGCAGAGAAGACAAATCACAGCCATACAGAAAACAGTCCCAATGACTTTCCTCTGCCAGCACCAAGCAGTTATCTTTTGGCAGCCCCCTTAGGGGGAAAACTAGCACTTTTTTCACAAAATTGGCACATGATCTGGCACATGATCACCCAGGACAAATGGGTCTTGAATATAGTGTCTCAGGGCTACAGGTTCCACTTTCCCACCCTGCCAAGGGCAAAAGGTATGCCAGACCTGCCACACAATCAATGGGCAGAGGCACAAAAGCAAGTTTCATCCCTCATGGACATGAGGGCCATTCAGCGAGTACGACAGCAAGAGCAGGGACAAGGATTTTACTCAAGACTTTTCTTGGTACCCTGAAAGGACAAAGCCTGGAGACCAATACTGGACCTGTCTATTCTAAACACATTTCTGGGTGTTCCAAAATTCAAAATGTTGACTCTGCAGCAGCTTCTGCCCATGTTTGGCAAGAAGGCTTGGCTTGTAACTTTGGACCTAAAAGAGGCATACCTGCATGTCCCAATCAGACAATTTTGCAGAAGATACCTCAGATTCATAGCTGGCTCAATGCACTACCAATTCTCTGCACTGCCCTTTGGCTTATCTACTGCGCCCAGAGTCTTCACAAAATGCCTGGCACCTGTAATTGCATTTTGCAGACAAAGAGGAATTCAAATATATCCTTACTTGGACGACTGCCTTATTCAAGCAGAGAACAAGGACATTCTACTAAAGCATCTGGCATTTGTAAAAAGATTACTAATTTGCCTAGAGTACACAGTAAACGAAAATAAATCAAAACTAGTACCCTCTCAAGAGATAATATTCCTGGGTGCAAGCTTAAATGCAAGTGCCCAGATGGCTTATCTCACGCCAGACAAACAAAAGGCAACTGACTTCTTACTTCAAAATGTTGGCAACAAAGACCCAGTTATCTGCAAAAAAAATCTGCAGGCTTTGGGCTTCATGGCATCCTACATTCTGCTAATTCTGCATGCCAGAATGCATATGAGGAAACTACAGTGGTATCTAAAAAGTGTTTGGACTCAACATTGTCACAGCCTGGAAACATTAATTACCCTCATTCCCTGCCTGCAACAGGAGTTTTGATGGTGGGCACAGGCCTGTCACCACAACAAGGGACAGCCATTCACTTTACCCACAGCCAGGCAGACACTAACAACGGATGCATCAGATTATGCTTGGGGGGGCCCACATGACAGAAAAATGTATTCAGGGCACATGGCCCGCAAGCCAGATGCATCTTCATATCAATCAAAAAAGAGATGCTAGCTGTTCAAAATGCCCTGACAGCTTTCAAGGATCTACTTCATCATGGACAACTACTGATAAAGACGGACAATACTACAGTCATGTGGTACATAAAAGCAGGGAGGCACATATTCCTACCCCCTCTGCAGACAAGCCATGACTTTGTGGGACACAGCATTGACTTATTGTGCTTGCAGGTGAACTTGATTCCTGCCAGAAAAGATAAATACTGTGGCAGATGAACTAAGCAGAAACCTCATGGATCCCCACGAGTGGAAACTGGATCCAGAAGTCTTTAGCATGATAACAAGGAAATGGGGATGCCCAGACATAGATCTATTTGCCTCCCCTCACAACTGCCAACTACAGAGATTCTGCACAAGGACTTATCATAAGGAAGCATGGAAAGTGGATAAGGAAGCATGGAAAGTGGATGCCTTATCTTTCAGCTGGAAAAACCTAACAGTATATGCCTTTCCTCCACTGCTTCTCCTCCCCAAGTTACTCCTAAAGGTCAGACAAGAGAAGCCAAAAATGATACTGATTGCCCCAGACTGGCCACGCCAGCACTGGTACCCAGTCCTAAAGAACTTGTCTCCAGGTCCAGCCTGGACATTGCCTCAAATTCCTCACTTACTGACCCAACAAAACAATCAGATCCCGCACAGCCAACTCAGGACCTTAAATCTGGCAGCATGGCGGATAATGTAGCCATTCAGAACACTCCTCTCTCCAAAGCTGTGATGGATGTTATTTTGGAGGCCAGGAGGCCCAGTACCAGAAAATCTTATGCAGAAAAATGGAAGAGATTCTGTGCTTGGAACCAGGCACAAGGAATTGACACGTTTATTCCAAACATTCCTCAGATTTTACAATACTTAACTGAGATGCTGGACAGAGGTCTATCCTTTTCATCAATTAAGATCCATGCCTCTGCCATTTCAGCCCATTACAATATGGAACCACCTATCTTTTCTCATTCTTTAATAAGGCAGTACCTCAGAGGGGCCAAAAACATAAGACCTCCAACGAGAGCACCAATACCTGCATGGGACCTCAATTATGTCTTGGAAAAACTCACACTGCCTCCTTTTGAGCCAGCCTCAACAGCTGATATAAAATTCTTATCTTGGAAAACAGCTCTGCTCCTAGCAATAACCTCTGCAAGACGAGTCTCGGAGTTACAGGCACTCATGGCTGTGGAACCTTTCATCACTTTCCATCCAGACAGGGTTTCTCTGAAGACAAACCTGACATTTATGCCTAAGGTGGTGTCCAGTGTGGGCCTTAACCAAACCATTCACTTCCCTACCTTTTATCCAAAATCACAGAACAAGGGTGAGAGACTTCTGCATTCTTTGGACATACACAGACAGCTACGCTTCTACTTGGACAGAACTAAAGCTTTCAGAAAGACTGAGCAACTTTTAGTGGCATATGCTGCAGGATCACAAGGAAAGGCTATCTCAAAACAGACTATTTCAAAATGGATAGGCCATTGCATTCGTTTCTGCCATTCACAACATGACAAATCAGTGCCTAAGGACATTAGGCCACATTCAACCAGAGCAGCAGCCTTCCTCAGAGGAGTACCAACCAAAGACATCTTAGGGGCTGCAACTTGGAGTTCGGTGCACACCTTTACAAAGCACTACCACTTACCTCTCTACTGTAAATCCAGAGCAGGCTTTACCACTGCAGTTCTGCAGAGCCTCATAGCCTCTCCTAATCCTATTAAGCCCCAGCCACCCATCCTCAGCTTTGGGATTCAACCCAAGAGTAATGACTGCAACAGTGAAACACGATGAACATAGTACAGTTGTGTACCTACCATAAATGTAGATGTTCGAGTGTATTCACTGTGGCAGCCCAGGTTACCCTCCCACCATCCCCCTTTCTTTTGCTGGGTCTTATCTGTACTTCTCTATTCTATACAACCTATGTGGTGTACTTGCTTGTATATGAAGGAAATTATTACCTTAGTGCATGCATGTTTATTGGCATAATTTTTAGCCTACCCTTTTGGGGGCACTGCATCTTTTATACCCCTGGCACACTGACGTCAGGGAAGAGGCGATGGCAACAGACGCCGGACAAAGACTTTGGAATTCAGGCCGACTGCGGGTAGCCTGCCAACAGGATAACCCAAGAGTAATGACTGCAACAGTGAATACACTCGAACATCTACATTTATGGTAGGTACACAACTGTACTTTCTGCTGAGTCAGCGTAGCAGGAGCATTCGTTATGAATGGAGAATACTATATAATTTCATCAACGGCACCCATTTGTTTCCACTTATATGTATTATTAGCATTGATATTTTGCAATAACACTGGTCTTGTACGAACTGACCGTTCGCTCTACTGTAACACATCAGTAGCTTTAGTGGTGTTAATTGTACCGTGCCAGATTTTTCAGTTATGGACATTGAAATTGCTTTATCAGCATAGGCAGTATGATTAGATACTAACTTGATTTCAGGGCTGTATGGTTTAATGCTGCTCCTTGTTTCGCTTTATAACGTGTTTAATGCATCTCCTCTAAACATTCCTGTGTCTATTTTTAGTACCACTATTATGCAAGGATATGATGGGGGTTCACACCTGTGGTTAGTTGGGCAAGCAGCAGCTCAATTCAGTCATGTTTTTGGACCAGTATAGCATTGTATTAGTGCTTTAAAAACATTGAAACACCTCCTCCATATATTTTATTCAGAGCTGAGGGGGATCAAATTGTATGAAAGGCACTGTAGACTTTAATAGCCAGAGTGATTACTACGGTTCTGAACTATGTTTCTGTGACTGCATATATGCGTCTGAATTTTCTAGGGTAAGGAGTGCTTCCAGGTAATAAATCTTTTTTATATTTAAACTACTAGCATTGAGAAGCAGCACCTTTAGGTATTTCTGACTGATTTTTATTATGTTGGCGGGCTTAACTTGGCATATCCTAAAAAAGGCACTATGGTGACAAAGTTTTTGTCAATATTCAGAAGCCAAGTGGTGATAAGTGCAAACCATGTCTTGAAAGGCATAATGGCTTGTCGGTTATGTCTACCCAAGCTGTCAGAGATTGAATCCCCTTGTTTTGACACCAGAAACTAAGCCATTTGTTGAAGTAGGTCATTTTTGCTGGTCCTGTCGTATAATCATTGCTTAAGGTAGGATGCGACTCAAGGCTAGATTCATACCCACCTGGGACATATGTATTCAGAGAGCTCCATGTCCCTCTTCATATAGTCCAGTGAGGTATCATGGACTATGACCGTCATACTGGTTCTTATGTTTTAAAGCCACAAGTGCGTGTGTGTGTATGTGAATGCAAGCAAGGGGCAAGTGTGTGTGTGTGTGTGTGTGTGTGTGTGTGTGAGAATGCAAGCAAGGGGCAAGTGTGTGTGTGTGTGTGTGTGTGTGTGTGTGTGAATGCAAGCAAGGGGCAAGTGTGTTTGTGCGTGAATGCAAGCAAGGGGCAAGTGTGTGAGTGTGTGTATGCAAGCAAGGGGCAAGTGTGTGAGTGTGTGTAAATACAAGCAAGGGGAAAGTGTGTGTAAATACAAGCAAGGGGCAAGTGTGTGTGAATACAAGCAAGGGGCAAGTGTGTGTGAATACAAGCAAGGGGCAAGTGTGTGTGTGTGTGTGTGTGTGTGTGTGTGTGTGAATACAAGCAAGCGGCAAGTGTGTGTGAATACAAGCAAGGGGCAAGTGTGTGTGTGTGTGTGTGTGTGAGAATGCAAGCAAGGAGCAAGAGTGTCTGTGTGTGTGTGTGTGTGTGTGTGTGTGTGTGTGTGTGTGTGTGTGTGTGTGTGTGTGTGTGTGTGAATGCAAGCAAGGGCAAGTGTGTGTGTGTGTGTGTGAATGCAAGCAAGGGGGCAAGTGTGTGTGTGTGAATGCAAGCAAGGGGGCAAGTGTGTGTGTGTGAATGCAAGCAGGGGGCAAGTGTGTGTGTGTGCGTGAATGCAAGCAAGGGTCAAGTGTGTGTGCGTGAATGCAAGCAAGGGGCAAGTGTGTGTGTGTGCATGAATGCAAGCAAGGGGCAAGTGTGTGTGTGTGTGTGTGTGAATGCAAGTAAGGGCAAGTGTGTGTGTGTGTGTGTGTGTGTGTGTGTGTGTGTGTGTGTGTGTGTGTGTGTGTGTGTGTGTGAATGCAAGTAAGGGGCAAGTGTGTGTGTGTGTGTGTGTGTGTGTGTGTGTGTGTGTGAATGCAAGCAAGGGGCAAGTGTGTGTGTGCGTGAATGCAAGCAAGGGGCAAGTGTGTGTGTGAATGCAAGCAGGGGCAAGTGTGTGTGTGTGTGTGTGTATGCAAGTAAGGGGCAAGTGTGTGTGTGTGTGTGTGTGTGTGTGTGTGTGTGTGTGTGTGTGTGTGTGTGTGTGTGTGTATGCAAGTAAGGGGGAGTGTGTGTGTGTGTGTGTGTGTGTGTGTGTGTGTGTGTGTGTGTGTGTGTGTGTGTGAATGCAAGCAAGGGGCAAGTGTGTGTGTGTGTGTGTGTGTGTGTGTGTGAATGCAAGGGGCAAGTGTGTGTGTGTGTGAATGCAAGCAAGGGGCAAGTGTGTGTGTGTCTGTGTGTGAATGCAAGTAAGGGCAAGTGTGTGTGTGTGTGTGTGTGTGTGTGTGTGTGTGTATGTGCAAGGGCAAGTGTGTGTGTGTGTGTGTGTGTGTGTGTGTGTGTGTGTGTGTGTGTGTGAATGCAAGCAAAGGGCAAGTGTGTGTGTGTGTGAATGCAAGCAAAGGGCAAGTGTGTGTGTGTGTGTGTGAATGCAAGCAAAGGGCAAGTGTGTGTGTGTGTGAATGCAAGCAAAGGGCAAGTGTGTGTGTGTGAATGCAAGCAAAGGGCAAGTGTGTGTGTGTGTGTGTGTGTGTGTGTGTGTGTGTGTGTGTGTGTGTGTGCAAGTAAGGGGCAAGTGTGTGTGTGTGTGTGTGTGTGTGTGTGTGTGTGTGTGTGTGAATGCAAGCAAAGGGCAAGTGTGTGTGTGTGTGTGTGTGTGTGTGTGTGTGTGTGTGTGAATGCAAGCAAGGGGCAAGTGTGTGTGTGAATGCAAGCAAGGGGCAAGTGTGTGTGTGTGTGTGTGTGTGTGTGTGTGTGTGTGTGTGTGTGTGTGTGTATGCAAGTAAGGGCAAGTGTGTGTGTGTGTGTGAATGCAAGCAAAGGGCAAGTGTGTGTGTGTGTGTGTGTGTGTGTGAATGCAAGCAAAGGGCAAGTGTGTGTGTGTGAATGCAAGCAAGGGGCAAGTGTGTGTGTGTGTGTGTGAATGCAAGCAAGGGGCAAGTGTGTGTGTGTGAATGCAAGCAAGGGGCAAGCAAGGGGCAAGTGTGTGTGTGTGTGTGTGTGTGTGTGTGTGTGTGTGTGTGTGTGTGTGTATGAATACAAGCAAGGGGCAAGTGTGTGTGTGTGTGTGTGTGTGTGTGAATCCAAGCAAGGGGCAAGAGTGTGTGTGTGAGAATGCAAGCAAGGGGCAAGTGTGTGTCTGTGTGAGTGTATGAATGCTTACTAAGCTGGGCATTAATCCCTACGTCACTCGATGGGTTGCCAACTGGCTTACTGACAGAACCCACGCTGTAAAAGTAGCCCACTCCAAATCCAGCTTCTGACAAGTCAGAGTACCTCAGGGGTCAGTCCTGGGACCAATCTTGTTTGGCATCTACTTCTCTGAAGTATAGGCCAACACTAAGGGATTCTGGCTAACAAAGTTCACAGATGACTGCAGACTGGGAGCCATTATTGAATCCCCATATGATGTGGATATTCTAGAAAAGGGCCTTACAGAAACAGATGCTTAGTGCCAGAGCCATGGGCTCAAGCTCAGTGCCAAGAAATGTATAGTTATCCCCTTTGGGAAAAAATATGTACCCGTTCTGGGACATGCTACACTTAAAGAAATCCCTATCCCTCAGAGCTACACGCTCCAGGGATCTAAACCTTGTCATCACAATAAACAAATGCTGGAGGGATAGGCTCCTGACTCAGAGACTGCCCAGACTCTGGAATAGACTGCCCATACATGTCAAGCAGACCGCCTCTTTGGCCCTCTTCAAACGGAACATTGACGATTGGATGTTAGAAAGAAATTAACCCCGGGGATCACGTCACTCACCCTGCTAGACAGGGGTCCAGGGTAGAAAACAGTGTGGACTTAATAGCCAGGGAATTGTTATGGCTAGGCTTGTATAAGCCCTAGGGCCGATAGCCTAGTACCAACCTATGAACCTATAGTTAACAGACTGCTGTCAGAAGGAAGAAGCCCTTGGGTCATTTTAGCTATTGCCAAACAAACTTTGTGCCTGTATGATAAGGGGCAAGTATGTGCGCATCTGTGTGATAAGGGGCAAGTGTGTGCACGTTTGTGTGATAAAGGGCACTCTGCCAGTATCTGCTGAATTTTACAAAACCACTTTTATCTCTAAAGCTGTCCCAGCACAATCTGGTAGTTAGATGTAGCTTTAAATACAATATACTGGTATGTTCTTCATATACTGAATTGATAGTCTGTTTTGTGATTTATGATTTAGTGTTGAATTGTCACTTAATTCCATTAGGTACTGGTGTGCCTTTGCTGGGTAATTTTTTCCCTGTGGTTGTGGAACTGTGTAGTTATAACGACAGGAAGAATTTGATTGTTCCCAGGTGGTGTGGGCATGGTTGCTTAACCCTCCCCTTTAGTTTTGCAGCCATGTTTGGATGGATTTGGATCAGGGTGATTGCAGTTTATAGGTCTCCTTTTTGCTGGGATTTATGTAAGACCCCTAAAGAGGGAAGGATGAAAGTTTAAAAATAAAACATCCTCCATGAAAGGTCTGAGGTGGAAGATTGTGTATGTGGTTATGCTGATAAGAACTGGAAATTCCTTTGTTAACACTAATGTACAGCAGACAGTTTATTGGACTGTGCTGTAGAAGCTGAATCTGTGGACAGGTTTACTGGGCTGTGTAAAGTAGGGCTCACTAGTGCTGGATTAAAATACTTTAATAATGTTGTAGATGGAAAACTGTTCAATTGGTGCATTTCATGTACAATTTGAATGGAGCAGCTTGATGTGTAAGATATGTATAGGCATGTGTTTCTGATGTCTGCACAGCCAAAGTACATAATTACTCATGCATTCCTCGGACGAAGGCCTGGGGTCATTCTTGGTGTTGCCAAACTTGTGGTTATGTGTGTGAAAGGGTGTGTGTGTGAGTTGAGTGAGTGTGGTGAGTGAGTGCGTCAGTTGAGTGAGTGTGTGAGTTGAGTGTGAGTGTGGGGGGTGAGTGCATGAGTTGAGTGTGGGTGGGTGGGTGAGTGTGGGTGGGTGAGTGTGGTGTGTGGGTGGGTGAGCGAGTGGGGTGGGTGGAATGTGAGTGGGTGAGTGAGTGTGGGTGGGTGAGTGGTTGAGTGTGTGTGGGTGGGTGAGTTGGGTAGTGGGTGAGTGTGGGTGTGGGTGAGTGTGGGTGTGGTGAGTGAGGTGAGTGAGTGGGTGAGTGAGGTGGCTGAGTGGTGAGTGAGGTGGCTGAGTGAGTGGTGGCTGAGTGAGGTGTGTGTGGGTGGGTGAGTGGGTGAGTGAGTGTGGGTGGTGAGTGAGTGTGGGTGGTGAGTGTAGGTGGGTGATGAGTGAGTGTAGTGAGTGGGTGTGGGTGGGTGGGTGAGTGGTTGAGTGTGGGTGAGTGGTTGAGTGTGGGTGAGATGAGTGAGGGTGGTGAGTGGGTGTGGGTGGGTGAGGGTGGAGTGTGGTGAGTGGGTATGGTAGGTGAGTGTGGGTGGGGGAGTGAGTTGGGTGTGGGTGGGTGAGTGTGGGTGGGTGAGTGTGGGTGGGTGAGTGTGGGTGGGTGAGTGAGGGTGAGTGGTGAGTGAGGGTGAGTGGTGAGTGAGGTGGCTGAGTGAGTGGTGAGTGAGGTGGCTGAGTGAGTGGTGAGTGAGGTGGCTGAGTGAGTGGTGAGTGAGTGAGTGTGGTGGGTGAGTGGTGAGTGAGGTGGCTGAGTGAGTGGTGGGTGAGTGAGTGAGTGTGGTGAGTGAGTGAGTGTGGTGGGTGAGTGAGTGTGTGTGGTGAGTGTGTGAGTGTGTGTGGTGAGTGAGTGTGGTGGGTGGGTGAGTGAGTGAGTGAGTGTGTGTGGTGAGTGAGTGAGTGTGTGTGGTGAGTGAGTGAGTGTGGTGGGTGAGTGAGTGAGTGTGGTGGGTGAGTGAGTGAGTGTGGTGGGTGAGTGAGTGAGTGTGGTGGGTGAGTGAGTGAGTGTGGTGGGTGAGTGAGTGTGTGTGGTGGGTGAGTGAGTGTGTGTGGTGGGTGAGTGAGTGTGTGTGGTGGGTGAGTGAGTGTGTGTGGTGGTGAGTGTGTGTGGTGGGTGAGTGAGTGTGGTGGGTGAGGAGTGTGTGTGGTGGGTGAGTGAGTGTGTGTGGTGGGTGAGTGAGTGAGTGTGGTGGGTGAGTGAGTGAGTGTGGTGAGTGTGTGTGGTGGTGGGTGAGTGAGTGTGTGTGTGGTGGGTGTGGATGAGTGAGTGAGTTTGGTCAAGTGAGTGGGTGAGTGTGGGTGAATGAACGAGTGTGGGTGAGTCTCATTTTTGGATGTAATTTCTAAATTTTGTAAACTTTGTTTTTGTATTGTCATATTGCTTTACATTGCCCTACCGATATGTGACAAAGTGCAGGGAGAAGCACAGTAACAGCTGCAAAAACTAAGAGCATAAATTTGCAATAACCATGCGTATACATTAATTGCATGTTTTTACATAAGAAGTAGATGTCTGTCACAATTAAATCGACAACACTACAGATTACAAGAAGTATGCAATACCGTTTTTTTTTAAATTATGTCTTAAAAAAGCATGTTGGTGCTGTCATGCAAGTCTGTGAAATATTTCATGTTTTATAGTGTGTCATTTGTTAGCTATTTAACCAAACGGGAAGGAAAAATAAGTGGGAGTTTGATGCTTTGCAAAACAGTGATTATTCCCAGTGCTATGTAGCTTGGTTCTAAATTTGACAGGAGGAGTGCTACAAAAAAGTGTCCCAATGTAAGGAGGGAAAGGCTGACAAGAAAACAGTACATCACTCTGGTCACCTGCTGTGAGCTGTCAATCACATGCAGATAATGGGTCAAATTACCCTTGGCTCTTTGACAGCTAGGGAAGGTAGGTGTGAAGTGGGAGGGGAGATGCCTTGAAGAACTAGATTTCAGCCTTCACAAAAGAAAGCAAGTTAGCATTTCTAAGAAACAAAAGCAATAAAATGCATTTTTCAGTTCTGTTCTGTAGCATTTGCACTGCTTGTGTTTGAAGTAGTCATTGAAAAAGGATAACATTTTAACCAAAAGTAGGGGACTTTAAGACAGCAGTGAATGCCTGTTAGTGACAGCAGATTAAGGGAAAACGTGGCAGTTCTGATGCTATCTTTTGGAGACAAACAATGCATTCTGGGATACTTAGAGGCAGAGTAAACAGTCTGCATTATTTCAAAATGCCAGCCCCCATGTGGTCAGAGTCAGAAATTGCATATAAAAATATCTAAAAAGCTCTAAATAGTCCCAGAGTGCTGTTAAAATGTTGGAAACACCTAATCATGATGAAATAAATATGTTTTTTGAGACTGAGGATGCGGTTATCCTTTAAGACCATTATTGGATATGAATATTTTTGTTTTAAAGGATACTAAACAGTTCTTAAATGATCTATATCAGTATATGAAAATGCAGCAGAGGAATATTGATGAGTACTGTTTTGTGACACTCTATGTATAGTCACTGTTCACAGTGATACCTAATGACACAGGTATAGAATATGTTAGAAAAATTCTTTTAAGCATAGTGTTTATAATCCACAGTCCAGTAGATCTGATTTGTTTATGGAGACTGTTCTTGCGAACAGTGTCTTCACTTTTGATAATAACTATTATGTAAAAACAGTGGCATAGCTGTGGACACATCCAATGCCAGTAGCTTTGCCAGTCTTGTCATGGCTTTTTGGGAAGAAGAGTTTGTTTAATATAGATCTATTTAAACTCTCTATCCCTTTCTACTGTCAGTTTGTAGATGACTCGTTGCTGATTTGGACAGGCAGACAGGATGAGGCTTATTCTTTCATACAATATATAAACAGCACTACAGAATTTTTTGAAATTTTCTATGTTTTATCCTCATAAAGAGATTAATGATTTGGATGTATATGTTTGTAAGTTGGAAAATGAGATGTTGAATACAGGGATTTATAGAAAACCCTGTTTTAGGAACACTGTTTTACACAGACGCAGTTATGCATCCTCAGTTTATTTTTAGAAATATAATTTAAAGGACAAGGCCTACAAGCCACTAAACTTAGTGCATCAGAAGAAAGTTTCAGTTTTGAAATGTCCGATCTTAAAAGTAAACTTTGAGAGGCTGAAGTCAAGAGTATCTTAGCACAGGTACCAAAACTAAGATATGATGTGGGTTGTCCCTACTAATCTGAAAGTTCATTGTGCTCAAGATAGGTCCATTGTGACGGTGAGTCAGAGAAAGTTAAGTGTCCCATTATTTTATAGTAATGATATGAAGGTTTTATTGGAACACTTTGGGAAATTCTTACCATTGATTCCAGCATTAAAGCGATTTGTAGGCGAACACCCCACCTTTATTTGTAGGAACAAAAAATCTCTGAAAAGATTTTTGTTATTCTAAAGATTTGTACTAATTACAAAATGGGTTGAGCTGAGAAAAAGACTAGGGCTTGTATGAGCTGTAGTTATTGTTAGTATATAGATAACTCTGGTTTCTTTATACATTCTGATACTGGTGATATATTTACAGTTAATATCAGTGCGGACTGTGCCTCCCGACACGTTGTTTATCTTGCACACTGTATTGTCTGCTGATCATTCTACGTTGGGAAAATTGGATGATAAAAGATTGTGTCAGAAAACATTTATACAATGTACGTATACGATCAACCAATAATACAGTTTCAAAGCATATTATGAATAGTAGTGCTCAGCATATGTTTAAATATATGGTTATTGACAAGATT